>NW_027592224.1:0-60151 GCF_964213995.1 Mustelus asterias
ATTTGGAGTACATATGGGTAATCCAGCATCTCCACACAGTTTTCAATGGATACAATATCATGACACACTCTCTCCTGAATTCCTGGTGGGGAGCTTCCCAAACATTGAGTGGAGCACAATGTGTTGAGCAATACCTTGGTAAAACAATGCGGTCTGTTGCACTTAGGGATAAAATTGTTGTTTGTTGCAGTGTTTCCATTAAAAATTAAGATTATCTAATGAGCCTAGCCAAGAACGGTACAAAACAAATGTGGAGGAGATTCTCAATATCTTACCTCTGTATAATGTGTACTGAACCCAACTTGTGACATTTCCATCTCAAAAGAGGCAGCTTGTTGGTCACCAGTTGCTGATAAATGAAAAGTGATCGTTAGTAATGAAAACTTAGTTGTCTCACAAAAAACCTAAAACAAAATGTGCACAAGACAGAAAAGTGAAGGATCTGATTTGATTTGATTTATTATTGTTAGATGTATTGGTATACCTTGAAAAGTATTGTTTCTTGTGCACTATACAGACATAGCATACTCTTCATAGAGTACTTGGGGAGAAGGAAAGGATTGGGTGCAGGATATAGTGTTGCAGTTAGAAAGTTTACAAGGGTTGGAGTTCAATTTTAGGAGTGTAGAACAGGAGTAAAAGATGGAATTAGAGGGTATGCTGGCTGATGGCCAGCACATCTATGTACTGACCGCTGATCCCATCTGCACAGAGTAATGTGGGTCTGGGACACAGTTGTACTTAGCCACTAAAGTGGAGCTGTGGTCAACCCAGTTTGTCACCTGAAGGCCACTGCTCAGAGATTCCATGTAGGGAAGTGGTGTAAGTAGGCGTAATTTGAGGTCATTTTCATGGTTGAATGACCTTTTTGTGGATGGTTGGCTGCTTGTCAGTTTTATTGCTCCTGCCCTTAAGGAGGGGCCAGTCTTAGCATATCAGAAATAACAGAAAGAAATGAGTGGCTTTCATTTTCTGTTTTAGTCTATACTCTTGGAAGTACGATGTCAAAAGTATAACATGCATGTACCAATTATATAACTTGTTTCTAATACCACTGGTTCTTGCTTGATGCTTTCCAGGGTAAATCCAAAGATGGGTTGATGAAGAAGTGGGGATGGGGTGAAAAAGTAAGTTTTGTGGTTTTAGTAAGGAAAGAAAGGATTTGAAACAAGAGAAATGGCTCTAAAAGAATGAGGTGCAGAATATGATTTGCACCACACAATCTGGATCAAAGAGTTACTCCAAGCGTCTGATAATTTCTTCCTGTCCCCTGGTAACATTCTTCTAGTCCCAACCCATAAGGACTTTGAAAAAAAAAACTAATATCCTGCAGACCTGTAGCCCTTTTTCAAGTATCTGCTTTTTTTGTATAACAAATAAAACATTAAAATAGGAACACAGCTTTTATTGCCCATATTATTTTTCTCTTGGATCGCTTTCTGCAGCATTCTGGAGATTAGTTGTTAATTCCTGGAGACTCCAAGCCAACCTTGGGAGGTTGGCAACAATTTAATACTATCAAGTTTTTTTTGTATTTATAACAACAATATAAGAACATAAGAACTAGGAGCAGGAGTAGACCATCTGGCTCCTCGAGCCTGCTCCGCCATTCAATAAGATCATGGCTGATCCTTTCGTGGACTCAGCTCCACTTACCCGCCCGCTCACCATAACCATTAATTCCTTCACTGCTCAAAAATGTATCTATCCTTGCCTTAAAAACATTCAATGAGGTAGCCTCAACTGCTTCACTGGCAGGGAATTCCACAGATTCACAACGCTTTGTGTGAAGAAGTTCCTCCTCAACTCAGTCCTAAATCTGCTCCCCCTTATTTTGAGGCCATGCCCCCTCGTTCTAGTTTCACCCGCCAGTGGAAACAACTTCCCTGCTTCTATCTTATCTACTTCCTTCATAATCTTATATGTTTCTATAAGATCTCCCCTCATTTTTCAGAATTCCAATGAGTATAGCCCCAGTCTACTTAGTCTCTCCTCATAAGCCAACCCTCTCTACTCGGGAATCAACCTAGTGAATCTCCTCTGCACTCCCTCCAGTGCCAGAATATCCTTTCTCAAGTAAGGAGACCAAAACTGTACCCAGTATTCCAGGTGTGGCCTCACCAGCACCTTATACAACTGTAACATAACCTCACTGTTTTTAAACTCCATCCCTCTAGCAATGAAGGACAAAATTCCATTTGCCTTCTTAATTACCTGCTGCACCTGCAAACCAACTCCTTGTGATTCTTGCACAAGGACACCCAGGTCCCTCTGCATAGCAGCATGCTGCAATTTTTTACTATTTAAATAATAGTCCATTTTGCTGTCATTCCCACCAAAATGGGTGACCTCACATTTACCAATATTGTACTCCATCTGCCAGACCCTCGCCCACTCACTTAGACTATCTATATCCCTTTGCAGACTTTTAGTGTCTTCTGCACACTTTGCTCTGCCACTCATCTTAGTGTCATCTGTGAATTTTGACACACTACACTTGGTCCCCAACTCCAAATCATCTATGTAAATTGTAAACAATTGCGGTCCCAACACTGATCCCTGAGGCACACTACTAATAAGAAAAGCCAATGAATATGACTTAGTGGATGGCTAATGTTGGGCTGTTAGTCCTCCTAAATTATCAGTAGCTCATGTAACACCGCTGTTAAGAAGGGAGGGAGGCAGCAGAAATTATAGGCCGGTTAGCCTGACTTCAGTCATTGGCAAGATTTTAGAGTCCATTATTAAAGATGAGATCGCAGAGTACTTGGAAGTGCATGATAAAGTAGGACTGAGTCAGCACAGCTTTGTCAAGGGGATTTCTGACAAATCTGTTAGAGTTCTTTGAGGAGGTAACAAGGAAGTTAGATAAAGGAGAACCAGTGGGTGTGATTTATTTAGATTTCCAGGCCTTTGACAAGGTGCCGCATAGGAGACTGTTAAATAAATTAAATGCCAATGATGATAAGGGTAAAATCCCAGCATGGATAGAGGATTGGCTGACAGGCAGAAGGCAGAAAGTGGGGACAAAGAGATATTTTTCAGGATGGCAGCCGGTGACTAGTGATGTGCCTCAGGAGTCAGTGCTGGGACCACAACTTTTCACAATATATATTAACGATTTGGAGGAAGGAACTGAAGGCACTGTTGCTAAGTTTGCAGATGATACAAAGATATGTAGAGGGACAGGTAGTATTGAGGAAACAGGGGTGCTGCAGAAGGACTTGGACACATTAGGAGAGTGGGCAAAGAAGTGGCAGATGGAATACAATGTGGAAAAGTGTGAGGTTATGCACTTTGGAAGGAGGAATGGAGGCATGGACTATTTTCTAAATGGGAAAATGGTTAGGAAATGAGAAACACAAAGGGACTTGGGAGTCATTGTTCAAGATTCTCTTAAGGTTAACGTGCAGGTTCAGTCGGCAGTTAGGAAGGTAAATGCAATGTTCGCATTCATGTCAAGAGGGCTAGAATACAAGAGTAGGGATGTACTTCTGAGGCTGTATAATGCTCTGGTCAGACCCCATTTGGAGTATTGTGAGCAGTTTTGGGCCCCATATCTAAGGAAGGATGTGCTGGCCTTGGAAAGGGTCCAGAGGAGGTTCACAAGAACGATCCCTGGAATGAAGAGCTTGTCATAGAGGAACGGTTGAGGACTCTGGGTCTGTACTCGCTGGAGTTTAGAAGGATGAGGGGGGATCTTATTGAAACTTACAGGATACTGCGAGGCCTGGATGGAGTTGATGTGGAGAGGATGTTTCCACTAGTAGGAAAAACTAGAACCAGAGGGCACAAACTGAGACTAAAGGGACGATCATTTAAAACAGAGACGAGGAGGAATTTCTTCAGCCAGAGAGTGGAATCTGTGGAACTCTTTGCCGCAGAAGGCTGTGGAGGCCAGGTCATTGAGTGTCTTTAAGACAGAGATAGATAGGTTCTTGATTGATAGAGGGATCAGGGGTTATGGGGAAAAGACAGGAGAATGGGGATGAGAAAAATATCAGCCATGGTTGAATGACGGAGCAGACTCGATGGGCTCAGTGGCCTAATTCTGGTCCTATGTCTAATGGTCTATGGTCTTATCATTGCTTCTCTACAATTTGGAGCAAACTAGATGAGACTCTTGCTTTGAAACCTGTGGAGACATTGACTTGTCATGCTGAAACAATGACAAATCCAGGGAAAATAGCATGTCCTACCTTCCAAAGCAAAGATTTGCTCTCCAAGGGCTTCTGCTATTGTCACCAGTGCTTTTTCATCTGATACATTGAAAAAATGTTTATCTTTAGGAAAGCTTGCAATAGACTCTATTTCTTTTAGAAATTTGTCAGTACTTTGATTTCCTCTGTTGTAACTGCCAAGCACCTAAAATTAGATGTAGAAATTGATTAAAATTAATAAAATTTAATGCCATGATTGAAATGCAGTTCAACACAGCCATTGTTCGTACAACATAATTATTTAGTTGCCAGGAACAACAATTTTGCACATATATTTTTGATGAGAACAGATTTGAAAAGACATAAATTTTAAAACCAGCCGCTTAGTATATTGGCCTTGACATCATGGAATGCGAGGGAAAATTCATGGAATTTCCATATAATCTCTGCCGCCATTTCAACAGGTTGCTGTGTGAAGGAGTTGTGGTAAAAGTTGAAGAGACCAAGATGACACCCTGCAGTCAATGGAAATTAAATGAAGTCCAAAATAGGATATCTGGTCTCCATCAATCTTCTGCAATAAACATTGGCAAACATGCATGCCCAACCCTGAATTAGGAATCCTTCCCTGCATCTGAGCTGATGTCTTATATCCTTTAAAACATTGACCACCTCTGTATTATGTGATGTTCAGAGGTAATAAGATCTAACCTGTCATCAGCTTATTGACATGCACTTACTTTCATTGAGTTGACCAACTGCATGCTACTTCAAATTATTGTGACTATTTGAACCATTAACAATCTAATGCTTCCTGTAATATTGCGAAGCATTATCTTTGATTTCTCAAAAATTGTCCTTGGCTATTGGAAAATATTAGTCTAATGGTTAAAGATGGTACCATACACTGCTCAGTGCTGTTGGTGAATTGCAGTAGGATTATATTGGGAGGGAACAAGATCCATTTCTCATGCCATCTTTCAGAGTCAGTTTTAACTGTATGGGCACATTTTTAATGTCCTTAATTAAATTGCTACGTGAAACAGCTTTTTGTCTCAGGGTAAATGAAAAAATACAGTAATCACCATAAAGTATGATGCTAGCAAAAGACAGAGCAACACTGAAGGATAAAACTGAGGTAAATAATTTACAAATAAAACAAATATTTTGTTGATCAAAACAGAAAATGCTGGAAAAACTCAGGCTCTGGCAACATTTTTGGAGAGAGAGAAACAGAGTTTCTCCACAGATGCTGCCAGACCTGCTGAGTTTTTCCAGCATCTTTTGTTTTTATTCCAGATTTCCAGCATCTGCAGTGGTTTGCTTTTATTTTGTGCATACTCTTGTCATGATTGACAATAGCAAGCACTCTACATATTTTTGGATGTGCTGTTCTGTAGTTTTGAATTGTCGGTCCTCGCAAAGAGTTTACAATTCGTGGTGTAGACATAGCTATTCTAAGTTAGCTTCAAGACTCCAATTTGGAAAACACTCAAAATGGAAGAGGTAAACAGAAAACCTGAGAGTGGTGAAATCAGAGACGAAAAAGCAGAGACAACTTGAGATGGAGATTGAAATGTTTGAGGATGTGAAATGCAGCGTCTGAAGGAGGAAAGGAATGAGAATATCTCAAGGTAGTCTGGGTTGTTGGGCAGCGGGGAATAAGAATTTTAAAGAATGGGCAGGAGGGTGGAGCAAGATGAGATGATCAAAAGCAAGAAAACAAATCTTACTTATAGTCATCAGGATTATCACTGTTAGAAACTATTCCTGAATTAGTGTCAGCGATCAGTAATTATCGAACACACAATTATATATTGATATAGCATTTCTCTCTGCTCTATTTTAACAGAGATATTCACCTGTTTAATATAAAGTGACTGCATTCAGAAAGTGCAGACAAGAAGTTATGTAGATATGCAACAAACAAATAGAGTGCAGGACATTAAATGGCCAAGCACCGCATTTTGCTTTGTGAACATGGTCACTTTAGAAGTGTTAAATTTAATGCTCAAATTAAGAAAAGGTTTGGGTGCTCCTGTCAAGATGCAATGCTGATGTGGAGATGCCGGCGTTGGACTGGGGTGAACACAGTAAGAGTTTTAACAACACCAGGTTAAAGTCCAACAGGAGACAATACACATCTCTTTAACCTGTGTTGAATGCTCCCTCCACCCACATTGTCTGTATCTTTAAGACCTGGCTGGCTGTAGGGATTCACATTCTAATCAGTATTCTGTAACTTGATTTTGTGTCTCTGTGCACTGTTTGAGAGCACATTTCCACTCCATCTGACGAAGGAGCAGCGCTCCGAAAGCTTATGGTATTTGCTACCAAATAAACCTGTTGGACTTTAACCTGGTGTTGTTAAAACTCTTACTAAGCTGCAATGCTCACAGAGAGAGAGTTGGCAAATGACAGTCTCTCATTTTTCATCCATTTAAATTAATAGATGGAAAATCAGAGAACAAAGGATTGTGATCTCCTAACCCAAGTTAACCCAACCTAACCCAAACGAGTGCTGCTTTTTATCAGGAGGGTCCAATCAGGAAATCAGCCTATAAAATTTCGAAAGGTTGAATGAACATATGAAGTACTCACCGCAATAGCAAACCTCCTAATGTTGTCTTTATTACATTTATCGATTACATCTGGTAGATTGTAGCTGTCATGTGATTCACCATCAGTTACCACGACCATCACCTTTGAAACTCCTTTTCGCATCCCCCTCTCTGCTGTAAATTCATCTTTCCTGGAATGGACAGAGTTTATTGTTATTAGTAGTACGTGTGATAATACAAGCCAAAACAATTCGAATTATAGGCCACTTGGATATTTCTGAAGCTGAAGATTCATCTGGTGTTTGACAATTGCAAGACCACTTGTGATTATAACTTTCCAATTCTACCTGTTCAGCAGTGAAGACTGAAGTGCACCAACATCAGAAAACACAGTTATTTCACCATTCTGCATGGAAACCAGTGGCTTTCTGGTTTATATACTAAGGGATGATTTTGATTGGCCACTACAGGGGGGGGCCTCCAGAATGGCCAGTGCAGGGACTTGAGATGCAATGCTTGTTTAGTCCTGTCTGGCACCAGATGCTATCTTGGTAAAGGAATTGAAGCCCATGCTAGGGACAAGGATTCCTAAGGATCTATTTGACAGCTAAATTGCCTACTAGCGCTTTTCAAAGAGGCTGATGGCATGTTGTGGTTGGCACTTCAATTAACGACCTCATTTAACCTAAGTAAACGACTAGGAGTAAACAATTCATTGCTAAGGATTTTGAGCACTACTTAAAGGGATGTTCAAATTTAACGATTCAATTATTGCCGAAGGGTTAAAGAGGACATTTGAAATACATCAGGAGTCTTTCTGGGACATTTTGTCAAGACTTCACCAACATTCCTTCAACAATTTTCCCGAAATTCTCTGCGACTTTCACCGAACAAGATTAAATGCTGGACTACTCTAGTTTAAAGCACACCTTACAGGAGTTACTGGGGGAAAGGGATTATTTGGGTACTGTACATCATGCTAGGTACCACCTTGACCTGGACAGCAGTAGCAGGGGGGAATAGTGCCTGCTGCTGCTGCAGGGATAGGAGGGTGAAGTGGACATTTCCCTTTCCCCCTATGAGTACTGGACAATCTGCCTCTAGCAGGATCTTTAGTACTAGTTTCAAGAACTAGTGTGTCCTCTCCCTTGGTCCCTGCGCCACTGTGACACTCACAGATTCAAGTTTCTGTACAAACGTTGCAATTCAAAGAAGTGCTGCTTGCCTTGTGTTCTCATAGCGCTCCTTGCAGGAAATTGTTAATGCCTCAAATGGTTTGATTTCTATCTCTGGCATATGGAGCTTGCATTTAGAACTTGCCAGCAACAGAGACCATCACATATTTCTTCTGCACCACATCACACAGTAACTAAGCAAAATGAGTCCTCCCCCATGGTCAGATTATTTACTCTGAGCTGCATCCAATTAGTAGCCAGCAGGAAACTGTAACCACTTCATTCACTTCCTTAGATATCTCACCACTGATAACTTGTAATGATCATGTCAGGGCTCAGGGGGAATAAAGAAACTTTTGTTTGTCTTAATTTTCCTTTTTAGGATGATATATTTGTTAGAATTATCTCTGAAAAACTTCAAAACGTACATCACTTTTTATTTCAGCTTCTTGGGTTCTTCTTGTCTCTCTATTCATTGGCACATGCTTTCTAAAGGGATATGGCGGCCGAGTGGCTATTGTGAAAGTCTTATAATCC
Source organism: Mustelus asterias (assembly GCF_964213995.1). Classification (NCBI taxonomy): domain Eukaryota; kingdom Metazoa; phylum Chordata; class Chondrichthyes; order Carcharhiniformes; family Triakidae; genus Mustelus; species Mustelus asterias. The sequence goes on from NW_027592224.1 coordinate 8,434, forward strand.
TGAGCTGATGAGTTCAAACAACAATCTTGTCCTATTGTGAAACGGAATCCAATAAATATGACAATCTGTGAGCTGACTCCACAGTAAAAGCTCCACTGAAGCTTTAGATTTTAATAAAAGGTCACTAATATTCCTCAGGAAATTGAATCTACCACTCGAAATTGATCTACACTACGTGTCACATAGAGCACATTGTGTGGGTGACTTTGAATTTCCTTGGGGCTGAAGTGGTAATCAGAGGACACTATGCAGTTTATTTCAGCATTGCTTTTATCCTGTGATCTCAATGATTTCATTACTCAGGTGGGGGAGGGTTGTGTGAGGGCGGGGAGTGGGGGGAGTGGGGAGTGATGTGGGCATTACTGGCAACCAGTGTTTTTTGCCCATCCTGAACTGCCGTTGGAAACATGGTGGTGAGTTGCCTTCTTGAACAGCTGTGGTCCATGTGGCGTAGGTACATTCACAGAGCTTTAGAAAGGGAGTTCCACGGTATTAATCCAGGAACGGTGAAGAAATGCCTATATAGTTTCAAGTCAGGATAGTGAGTGGCTTGGTGAGGAACTTGTGTTCCCATGTATCTGTTGGCCTTGTCCTTTTAGGTGGTAGCGGCCATGGATTTGGAAGATGTTGTCACAGGGGCCTTGGTGAATTGCTGCAAAACATCTTTTGTTTGGTGCCCAAAGTAGCAACCAAATGCATGTGGTGGAGGGAGTGAATGTCTAAGGTGGTGGAAGAGGTGCCAATCAAGTCGGCTGCTTTGTCCTGGATGGTGTCAAGCATCTTCAGTGTTGTTGGTGCTTCACTCATACAGACAAGTGAAATGTATCCTTGACTTGTGCCTTGTAGATTGTGGAAATGTTTGAGGAGTAAGGAGCTGAGTCACTTACCATGGAATTCCCAGCATGTGACCTGCTTTGTCGTCACAGTATTTACACAACTGTTTCACTTAAGCTTCTGTTCAATGGTAACCCCAAGGTTATTGATGGTTAGGGATTCAGCAATGGTGTTCCCGTTGAATGTTAAGGTGAGATGGTTAGATTCCCTCTTGTTGGAGATGGTTATTGCCTGGCATTAGTGCAGCAGTAAATTTACTTGCCACTTATCAAAGAACAAACAACAAAGAAAGTAACAGCACAGGAACAGGCGCTTCGGCCCTCCAAGCCTGCACCGACCATGGTATCCGACTGAACTAAAACTCCCTACCCTTCCGGGGACCATATCCCTCTATTCCCATCCTATTCATGTATTTGTCCAGATGCCCCTTAAAAGTCACTATAGTATCTGCTTCAACTACCTCCTCCGGCAGCGAGTTCCAGGCACCCTCTGTGTAAAAAACTTGCCTCATCCATCTCCTTTAAATCTTACCCCTTGCACCTTAAACCTGTGCCCCCCATTCGTAATTGACTTCCACCCTGGGAAAAAGCTTCTGACTATCCATTCTGTCCATGCCCCTCATAATCTTGTAGAATTCTATCAGGTCGTCCCTCAACCTCCATCGTTCCAGTGAGAACAAATCAAGTTTCTTCAACCTCTCCTCATAGCTAATGTCCTCCACGCCAGGTGACATCCTGGCAAATCTTTTCTGAACCCTCTCCAAAGCCTCCACATCTTTCTGGTATTGTGGCGACCAGAATTGAACACTATATTCCAAGTGCGGCCTAACTAATGTTCTGTAAAGCTGCAACATGACTTGCCAATGTTTAAACTCAATGCCCTGGCCAATGAAGGCAAACATGCCGTATGTCTTCTTTACTACCTTCTTCACGTGTGTTGCCACTTTCAGTAACCTGTGTACCTGTACACCCAGTTCCCTCTGCCTATCAATACTCTTAAGGGTTCTGCCATTTACTGTATATTTCCCATTTGAATTAAACCTTCCAAGATGCATTACCTCACATTTGTCCGGATTAAACTCCATCTGCCATCTCTCCGCCCAAGTCTCCAACCGATCTATATCCTGCTGTATCCTCTAACGGTCCTCATCGCTACCCGCAATTCCACCAACCTTTGAGTCGTCCGCAAACTTACTAATCAAACCAGTTACATTTTCCTCCAAATCATTTTTTTATATTACAAACAGCAAAGGTCCCAGCACTGATCCCTGAGGAATGCCATTTGTTACAGCCCTCCATTCAGAAACACACCCTTCCACTGCTACCCTCTATCTTCTACAACTGTGCCAATTCTGTATCCATCTTGCCAGCTCATCTCTGATCCCATGCGACTTCACCTTCTGTACCAGTCTGCCATGAGGGACCTTGTCAAAGCCCTTACTGAAGTCCATGTAGATAACATCCATTGCCCTACCCTCATCAATCATCTTCGTCACTTCCTCGAAAAACTCGATCAAGTTAGTGAGACACGACCTCCCCTTCACAAAACCATGTTGCCTCCTGATAGCCACGTTATCAGCCTAATTCTGAATGTTGTCAAAGTCATGAGGCAAATGGACACAAACTGCATAAGTGTCTGAGTTACAAATGCCACTAAACACTATGCATTCATCAGCGAACCTACCCACTTCCAACCTTATGGCCAGAATTTTATGCTTCCCCTCCGGTGGGTTTTTAAGCAAGAGGAGTGAAACTGAAGGGTTGGGATTTACTCCGGGTTCCAGCCTGCCCTGACCACATAGAGATTTTACACTGCAACAGGCAAGGCCTCGGAGGAGGTAGACTGCATTTGCCCCAATTGAAGTCCTTAAATGGCCACTTCATGGCCTCTTTAGCACCGTTTCCCACCCAGTCTCAACTTTGAAGCGTGCGGGAATATTGAATCTCCGAGGGGGAAGCTTGAATTTCAACAAAGTTACATCTCAGGTGAGAAGGAGAATCGTATAGATCAGAAGCCCCTTCTGAAGTCTGGCACCCTCCTTCCCATAAGGCACCGTAGCTTCCAAGCCTCTTATCATTTTTGAAAACCAGTAGTGATTTGTGCTGGCATGGCATCATATTGGCTCGGTGGGAAGATACGCTGAGGGCAGAATTAGTAACATCAAGCCTCCAAATGAGACTATAATGTATGCTAATATATGCTAATCAGTATCACACCCTTCCTGGGCATGAATGTGATTGCGTCATGGCAGTGTTGCGGGGGGGAGGGGGAACTCCTACAGTGATGTCCTGGAACAGATAATTGACTTCCAAGAACCACAACTATCATTGTTAGTGCTCAGTATGACTCTCACTCGTGGATTCTCACTGAATCATTTAAATTTACTACAACTCCTTGATGCAATATTTGATCAAATGTTGCCTAGATGCCAAACGCAGCATCTCCCACCTTCCCTTACGTCATATATCCTTGAAAATGCAAGTTCCAGTCTTTGTCATTTTGCAGCTATAATGTAATGGCTATCAAATCGCCCACATTTATTTCTAGTTCTACTGTCAATTCATCTGTTTTGTTATGAATGAATTTACACTTTTGTCCGTTCCTGGCTGCAGAGGTTTTTGTTCCCAGGAGTCAGAAAATGTCTCGTAAGAAATAGGTCTGATGATCTGCTTTCAGACATCCACTTCTAGTCTCTTCCTCTTATTTCATCAAGTGGTCGTCATCATGAGTTGGGCGGCACAGTGGCACAGCGGGCTAGCCTCACTGCCTCACAGCCCGGGTTCAATTCCAGCCTTGGGTGGCTCTGTGCGGTGTCTGCATGTTCTCCCTGTGTCTGCGTAGGTTTTCTCCGGGTGCTCGGGTTTCCTCCCACAGTCCGAATGGCGTGCTGGTTAGATGCATTGTCCATGGTAAATTCTCTGTCAGTGTACCCAAACAGGCGCCAGGGTGTGGCGACTAGGGGATTTTCACAGTAACTTCATTCCAGTGTTAATGTAAGCTCACTTGTGACTTTAATAAATAAACATTAAAAAAACACATTCTGTATGTGCATTGCTGCATGGTATGGGGAATATGTTGGAACTGATTTTCTTCATGCTCATGAATTTCTTTTCCCTAGGCTTTTGCTGCAAAGTTTCAAGTATCTCTCCTTACTGGCCTGGCAGTGTTTCATCTCAGGGGAGGATATAACACTTTCCACAATGCTGGAATTCTTCAAACAGTCCATTCGGGTCAGATTGCATGCTTGAACACCAAAATCCTTCAAAGGGCACAGCATTTGCAAGGGCTAATTTGGACATTCTGTTGTGAAAGCTGTTTTCAGACAAGTCATATCTATCACTTAAGTACTTCTTGACTCCTTTGTACAGAAAAGACTTTAAAAAGTCTCTCTCATAGTTTTCTGCCACATCTGGTGCTAATTGGTTCAGTCTGCCTTTCACTGTAAACTGAAAAGGCTTGTCCCAAATCCTTCTCTTCAGGTTTCCATTTATGTCACTCATCAGTTCATACACCGAGAGGCTACGAAACGACTTGACTTCAAAAGCTCAAATGGTGAATAGTATTGCTGAGAAAGAGAAAGCCTCTTCACTGGCAACCCCCATGCCCCCAAAGAATCTCCACATTATTTTGGGGTACCCTCCCTCACCAACACTTTGAAGCATATCGTGACAGGGTTTCCAGCATTTCAGCAATCTGTCAGTTGCTGGTAGTAGGGGGAGCCTCCTGGTCACAATGTGCCTCAATAGATCGCATTCTTCCATTCAGTATAGCCACTGAATTTCCTTAAAATTGCTGCATCCTACATACAGAAATGGTAAAGTGAACATGGACCTTGAGAATGATGTTTTCTGCATCCGCATCAAGGTTTCTCACAGCACATCTTGCAGCATGGTGGCACAGTGGTTAGCACTGCTGGCTCACAGCTCTAGGGATCTGGGTTTGATTCCCGGCTTGGGTCACTGTCCATGTGGAGTTTGCACACTCTCTCCATGTCTGCATGCGTTTCCTCTGGGTGCTCCGGTTTCCTCCCACAGTCCAAAAATGGGCGGCACAGTGATTAGCCTCACTGCCTCACAGCGCCAGGTTCAATTCCAGCCTTGGGTGGCTCTGTGCGGCGTCTGCATGTTCTCCCTGTGTCTGCGTAGGTTTTCTCCGGGTGCTTGGGTTTCCTCCCACAGTCCGAATGGCGTGCTGGTTAGATGCATTGTCCATGGTAAATTCTCTGTCAGTGTACCCAAACAGGCGCCAGAGTGTGGCGACTAGGGGATTTTCACAGTAACTTCATTGCAGTGTTAATGTAAGCCCACTTGTGACTTTAATAAATAACCTTTAAAAAAAACACATTCTGTATGTGCATTGCTGCATGGTGTGGGGAATATATTGGAGCTGATTTTCTTCATGCTCATGAATTTCTTTTCCCTAGGCTTTTGCTGCAAAGTTTCAAGTATCTCCTTACTGGCCTGGCAGTGTTTCATCTCAGGGGAGGATATAACACTTTCCACAATGCTGGAATTCTTCAAACAGTCCATTCGGGTCAGATTGCATGCTTGAACACCAAAATCCTTCAAAGGGCACAGCATTTGCAAGGGCTAATTTGGACACCCAGATCCCTAGAGCTGTGAGCCAGCAGTGCTAACCACTGTGCCACCATGCCACAAGATGTGCTGTGAGAAACCTTGATGCGGATGCAGAAAACATCATTCTCAATGTTCATGTTCACTTTACCATTTCTGTATGTAGGATGCAGCAATTTTAAGGAAATTCAGTGGCTATGCTGAATGGAAGAATGCAATCTATTGAGGCACATTGTGACCGGTTAAGTAGATTGGTTACGCTAAATTGTCCTTTAGTGTCCTGGGATGTGTAGGTTAGAGGGATTAGTGGGGTAAATTAGCAGGGTGGGATTATGGGCATAGGGCATGGGTGGCATTGTTGTCGGTGCAGACACGATGGTCCGAATGGCCTCCTTCTGACTCTATGATTTCTATGACACCTTGTTGTGTTGTGTAAAATATAGGCCAAACAATTGGCTGCAACAATAACCCTTTTGATCAACTTCCGGATTTTGGAAAACGTTGCTGCAATTAACACTTGCATTGACAACTGAATATGCAGAAAATCTCCCTGCGCTGAGAGCACGAACTGAGTTTATTTCTGTTGTGATTCCTTACGAGATTTCCTGGCAATCACAAAATAAATAAGAGCATAAGAAATGGGAGTAGGTGTATGCCATTTGGCACCTCGAGCCTGCTCTGCCATTCAATACTAATCCAACAGTGAATGCTGGACCCACTTCTCAAATTTGAAATATTTTGCAACTGAGGGGAACTCCTTGTTGCACTTTTGCTGAAGGTATCGTCTGCCAGAGGGAAAAACAACATGGATCTGCTTTAATGCAATATTCTGTACACTGTTTTTGTCTTTGCTTCCCCACACGCCAGATCTCTCACCATGGAGGAGTTACAGTAGATTTCTTTGACAACTTTTATGTTGCAGTTAATACTCCTGTAAAACTGGTGAAGCCTCACGATTTTCCATAACACAGCAGTAATTACTTTATTGTCCTGAGGCAAAGCAGGTGATTTAAAAATCCAATTGTTGGAGTGGAACATTTGGATCTAATGCTACTGATGGAGCAGTTGGATGTAGAGCTCAACCATGACTCCAAATCCCCTCCCCAGTCCAATTTCAGCTGGAAGAGCTCAAAACACAGCTGGAATCTAAGAGAGAGAGGGAGAGAAGAAAGGGAGCAAGAGAACAGGAAAGGGAGAGAGAAGATTTCCAGCTCCCAAAATTGGGAAATGAATTAGCAGCTCAGGAGAGAGAGACCAGACAGCTGGAAGCTGCAAATGAAACTTTCTCTACCCAGTAGCATGGTGGTGTCATCTTTTACCACTTTTGAGATAGGAGAACAGCTAAAACGGCCTTTGGAGGTTTGGACATTTTTAATTCAAGGGCAGCTGTCAGGGAGAGTCCAAGAGGTCTACTCCATGCTGACCCCCGATATGCTCTGATTATGAGCAGACCTAGGCTGCCATCCTATGAGCCTATAAGTTAGTCCCAGAAGCATATGGCTAACAATTCTAGAATGCTTAATACAAGTCCACACAGACCTACATAGATGATGTAGTTGCACTTTAAGTGTTAAATCTGAGTATTTCTGACAAAACGTGCTAATTCACATCTCCCTTTCCTTGATGGCTGACATTGATACTCCTTCGGCACAAAGGGCCGAATGCACGAAGCTCGTCCCTTCCTACTTTTTGGCATGGAATAACATTCTTTTGACCATTCTAGATTGAATAATATTTTTCCCTTCGGCATTTTGAATTGCTGAGTGATAGTTGATGTCAGTGTTTGGATTTGACGACAATAACTGGCACTCGCTACTGTGGAAATTATTTAATGACCGACATTTAACGAACAAAGCTGGGAGGGTGGCCTTGCGGAACCATCCAGTCTCTAATTGGTTGAATTTGATGTCATGTATTTTATATTATTTCCACTTTCGTTGGGGAGTTCCCACGAATGGTGGAAGCAGGCACATTAGCAACATTTAAGAAGCATCTGGATGGGTACATGAATAGGGAGGGAATAGAGGGATATGGACCGAGTAAGGGCAGAAGGTTTTTGTTAGTTTAGCTAGGGCATCATGATCAGCACAGGCTTGGAGGGCCGAAGGCCCTGCTTCTGTGCTGTATGTTTTTTTTGTTCATTGAATGAATAGACCTTCCCCCTCAGGCTGGGCAAGCCTTAAAATACCGGATCTCAAGGCATCCAGTAGGGGCACCCAGTAGGAGAATGGGGCCAAATGCACTCAAAGCCAGACTGTCCACTTCAAAACTAGATGAACGGCCAGCCTCCTAATTATAATATTTGATTTGATTTAATTTGATTTGATTTATTATTGTCACATGTATTAACATGCAGTGAAAAGTATTGTTGCTTGTGCACTGTACAGACAAAACATACCGTTCATAGAGAAGGAAAGGAGAGAGTACAGAATGTAGTGTCACAGTCATAGCTAGGGTGTAGAGAAGATCAACTTAATACAAGTAGGTCCATTCAAAAGTCTGACAGCAGCAGGGAAGATGCTGTTCTTGAGTTGGTTGGTACATGACCTCAGACTTTTGTATCTTTTTCCCGAAGGAAGAAGGTGGAAGAGAGAATGTCCGGGGTGCGTGGGGTCCTTAATTATGCTGGCTGCTTTGCCGAGGCAGCTGGAAAGGTAAACAGAGTCAATGGATGGGAGGCTGGTTTGCGTGATGGATTGGGCTACATTCACGACCTTTTGTAGTTCCTTGCGGTCTTGGGCAGAGCAGGAGCCATACCAAACTGTGATACAATCTGAAAGAATGCTTTCTATGGTGCATCTGTAAAAGTTGGTGAGAGTCGTAGCTGACATGCCAAATTTCCTTAGTCTTCTGAGAAAGTAGAGGTGTTGTTGGGCTTTCTTAACTATAGTGATGGCATGGGGAGACCAAGACAGGTTGTTGGCGATCTGGACACCTAAAAACTTGAAGCTCTCGACCCTTTCTACTTCGTCCCCATTGATGTAGACAGGGGCACGTTCTCCTTTATGCTTCCTGAAGTCGATGACAGTCTCCTTCGTTTTGTTGACATTGAGGGAGAGATTATTGTTGCCGCACCAGTTCACCAGATAATAACTTGCTAATGCTTACTGGAGACATAGTCGAGGTCACTGCCATTTTCATCATTTAAACAATTAAGCAATGCATAATCCAGTCCTGCGTGATGCCAAAGTATACTTCTTGGAACTTAACTGTATTAAATGAAACTTATTGGCTTTATTACACTAATTATTTTAAATGCACAATCTTTTAAAACGATTTCAGAAGCTGAAGACAAGACAAACCGATATATTGCTAGTTTTATCATTTTTAATGAGCAGTGATACCAATAGTTGGTTATTATGTGCCACAATCAAAGGATATTTACATTCTCATTTCCTTGTTTAACAAATCTTTATTATTTTTAAACATGTTGGTTGGTAAAAATGTGTTCCATTTCAAGACCAAACCACTTCCTTCACATATATTCCATTTTCAAAAGTTATTGCTGTCACAGAAGGGTGGATTCAGCAGCTAGTGCTCCCAGTGTTGATCTGTCTTTAAGGATTGCCAATTAAAGAACAGGGGCAATAGTGTTGCAGCCCGATACTCAACCAATGTATCTTTTGCAGAGACGCTGAAATTCTGCTTTAGTTTTCAGTCCATGCAATTGAATCAACATTCAGGCCTAAGGCATTTGCAAGAATGGAAAGTATGTGTGGAAATGAACTATTGTCCAGACGCTGCTTTGTGAATGGCCTTCAACTAATTTTTCTCAAGTGCAACTGAAGGCATTTGAAAGGTCATACCACTTGAGAGGTACTTCACGGTGGTTGTGAGAAACCTCTGGAATGACTTTGTCAATTCCAGCTGCTTTTCACGCTGAGAACATGAAACGTTTTGTACATTCGTGGACTCTCGAGAACTGGACCAAAATTTATCAGGAAAAGCAATGAAGCATTGGTTGAGTATAAATGCAGCATGCTTGAAATATTATGCTTGTGATTACAGAGTGGCTACATTGCAGAACATAGGAAATTAGGTTATAAGATGCATCTGGAAATAATGCTACATGCACTAATATGGTCAAAGGGCATTCATTCACTTTTATGGGAAAATTTATGTGGGCTTCCTATTGTAAAGTTGTATTTTCCATTAAAAAATAAAAGGGGTAAGATGTGAATCTTAAATTGAGAATCCTTAAGTAATTAGGTTTGAATATTTAAAACAGTATGTAACAGGCCAACAATGCTCAACCTCCCATATGGGTTTAATTCCGATGACTTTGACATCAACAGAGATTTCAATATGCTGTTATGTGTAACATACTTCATCAATTAAATAGGTTAAAAACTATTACTGCGGTAATAGGCAAGAATTGTTCTAATCATCACGTGTCACATTCTTTGAATATGTATACAGCAAAGCACCTCTCCCCCTTTGACTGAGAATATTTGAGAAAAAAGTAAGTAACATGATGGAGATACCAAATATTTTAATTCTAATTCAGTACAACCCTTATTGACAATTTTGCAATTATTTGAAACGGTCCTGCTGCTTGATCTTTCCATGTTCCAGTTTGAGGAGTTTTCAATCCACTATCCCAAAATAGACTGGATACATTACTCTCTTAGATGGACTGCCAATTTATTCATAAAAGGAATACAACAATAGATTGTCCTTCTGTGAACTTAAATGCCCTAACTGAAACTGACTGTCTTCAATGCACTAACTGTTTTTGCTGCATGTTCTTTGCAACAGTATTTCAAAAGCTGAAGACTAGACAAGTAGATATATTACCAGTTTTATCATTTATCATAAGCCATCTCCTCCCTTCTCAGGGCACTTTTCAATAGAGATGACAATGGATACCAGCACGTGGAAAGTCCTACAAGAGAGGGCATGGTACTGAAGACAATAGACAGGTAGATAAGGTGGCTACAACTGTGGGATCCTTGCCTTTATTAGGCGAGACATAGAATACAAGAGCAGGCAAGTTATGATGGAGCTGTGAAAAATGATCGTTAGGCCACAGCTGGAGTACTGTGTGCAGTTCTGATCGCCACACCACAGGATGTGATTGCTCTAGAATGGATGCAGAGGAGATTCATGGGCTGGAATGTTTCAGCTAAGTAGAGAGGCTGGTTAGGCTGGAGTTGTTTTCCTTAGAGCAGAGAAGGCTGAGGGGGGACCTGATTGAGGTGTACAAAATTATGAGGGACCTAGATAGGAACAAACCTTTCCCCTTAATAGAAGGGTCAATAACCATGACATTGGTTTAAAGTAAAGGGCAGAAGATTTAGAGGGGCTTTGAGGAAACACTTTTTCACCCAGAGCATGGTGTGAATCTGGAACTCACTGCCTGAAAGAGTGGTAGAGACGGGAACCCGCTTAATATTTAAGAAGCATTTAGTTCCACACTTGAAATGCCATAGCATACAAGACTATGGACCAAGTGCTGGAAAATGGGATTAGAATAGATAGGTGCTTGATGGCTAGCACAGACATGGTGGGTTGAAGGGCCTCTCTCTGTTGTTGCAAAACTCTACTAGTCAATGTATGATGGGGAAGGAGTAATATAATGTTAAGTCTCAATGGGTAAATTAAAAAGTCTGGTCTAAAATAAATATTTGGTAGATGATTTTCAAAGCAGCAAGTCAGAAAGACAGGTGGTAGAACAGAAATACAGAATCCTAGAATGATACGGTATAGAAGGAGGCCACTTAGCCCATCGCGCCTGTGCCAGCTCTTTGGCAGAGTGATCCAATTAGTTCTATTCTTATAACCTTGCAATTTATTTTCTCTTCAAGCACTTATCCACTTTCCTTTTGCAAATTAGTACTGAACCTACTTCCTCCACCCTTTCAGGCAGTCAATTCCAGATCATAAACACACCACCGTGTGGTAAAAATGTTTTATTTATATCATGAGTAGAGGTCCAGAAAGTTCTGGCTGAAAGAATGGTCATCAAATGCTGGACCAGAGAGAGGGATGAGGAAAAATCTGGATGTCAACTATTTGGAGAGTGTGTGCAATTATGGATCTTAAGGTCCAGTTGTTGTCAACAGAGCTTCCAGTTGAATGCATCCCTCGCTGCCAGGAAACCCAACAGCAGAGGTGCGCCCTTGGTGGGACCGAAACATCCCATATAGTGTTGGGCAAAATTTCTTTCAGCTTACAGAGCAAAGCTGCGTACGGGCTGTTTCTGCCAGTCTGGTGAAACCGGTATGAGCACCACACCCCACTGGTTTCATCTAATAAACTTTGAAATGGAAACATCGGTTTTACTGGTCATCCATCATACGAGCTACTTGCAAAGTATCTGGACCCAGTAATAACTGCTTTTCTCCTCGGGCTTTGTGTTTGTGACATGAATGGCTGGAAAATTCTGGCCTTTGTGCCTGATTTCGGCTCTGATGACCGGTGAGTTGGAATACTACAATTTGTAATTCTTTATTCTTCGCATGATAATCTTGCCTTGAATATGATTCATATACTTGGATTGTCGACTTAGGCATTTTGTAAACTTTAGACAATAACATTAAATTAAAGTCTTATTTTAATGTGTGTACATGTTAAAAAAGGAAAAATATGATACCATCTAATGCACGTTGACTCAATACTGGAACTTCAGGTAATACATTCATACAAATTGATTGAGATGTAGCATTCAACAATATTGTGTACTAAAGGGTGAGAATTCCTGATATAAAAGATTCACAGAACCTAAAAACAATTGGAACAGTTTTTGTTACACACACTTATTTCAGGCAAGCTGCAGTGGATGTGTGAGGATGGCACAAGACAGGCGAGTATGACATACTATGGCAGCAGATCTCCCACTGGGAGTAGCTACAAATAGCAGCAGCAGCAACACTTATTTCCCAGGACAGAGTAAGTTGTATGTTTTTGAAAAAAACAGAAATTGGCTTCACTCAACTATTCTGGGCTTTGAAGTTAAAATCAAAGGCTGCAAAACGGAGACAAGAAAGGTGTAGAAGCAGAATTGTAACAAATCAGAGTCAAAAATAGACATAACCCTGGATAATAGCACAGCGAAGACAAATTGCTTGTGTGGGAACCTCTTGTTCATTGAAAACAGCAGCACAGCAGGCCTGTGGAGTCCACTCCATAAAGGGACTACTTGTTCTATTGCTTCTGTAGCTGCAGATTCTGGTCAGGAGGAGCAGGGCGTGTTTCCAGCTGTTAACTCTCTCTAGAATTTGCAATCATTTGTAAAAGACTTTAACTACGTGCTTATTAAAATGTTCACTGTTTTCACAGACTCGAGCAGCGCCTAATCGTATGGGTGCGGACGAGACTGTAAAATTGGTTTGAAGCTCTCTCTATAACAAGGTTGGCTGCCAGTGTGTTCGTCCTGTGGTTGATTGGCAGATCGCCTCATTGACACCTTCAGTTTGTAGGGTTCCTGACGCTACTTAAAGGCAGCCTGCATCTCTTAAAGGGAAGGTGCACTTTGGCTGCATGAAACCTGAAAGCAGCTATCTTTAGTAATCCTTCAGATTAGACAGTGTAACACATGGCATTAGTAGGGAAAGGGGATTATGTCACATGAGTTGGCGGACATACAGACGAGATTGGCTCAGTTATTTCCGGTTTGGCTGGATGTACTGAAGCAACAATTTGATGGATATTCATGGAATTTTATTCTACAATATTACAAAATTCCTGTATTGCTGCAAGGTATTTCCCAAATGTATTGTATGTGTGGTGTTAAAAAAATCAAAAGTGAATGTTAAAAATATAGTGGCAGAGTTGGAGAGGAGCTAAATCTGCTGGGAATTACAATCCTGGAATCACCAGAGTGCGACTTCTGACTGAATTTTTCCAAATAGAGCATTAGCTGTATTGGTCGCAATATCAACTTGTACCTCTCCAAGGGGTTTCATTGTGAATATAGTGGAAGAGATGAGGTTTAGAAAGAGCTGATAAGAGAAGCAGGAACTTCAATCACCCCTTGCTTTCTGACACTGCACAGGGGGTCCTGGTGGAGAAAGTCAGTGGGAGGAATGACTTCCCCTTCCCACCAAGCAGCAGAACGTTTTCCTGCCAAACTGCTCCACAGTAGTGGGTACAGGTGGCGTGAGGCATCAACGCCAGGAACATTAATTCATGGAGATGGCTCCAACGTAGGAAAAGGGCTAATGACCTGACCAGAGCTGCTAAGGTATTTCCTCATTCTGATTTCATAGCACTCACCTAAAGTTCCAGGAATCATAACTCTTTCCTCCCTGACTTTCACAGCAGATCTGTTTCGAATGACATACTCTGCACCTCCCAATTCCTCACTCATATAGTCTTCACTTTTACCTTCTCTGTCATCCTCACAAACCAGCACCACTATTTCCACTATTTTACCTTTACATATGTATCTTCAAATGACCTCACTAGACAACCACCAGCACTCTCCCTTATTTCTTGCAGCAAAAAACAGTAGAAAAGGGGTGAGGGCAGGATGAAGTGGAGCTCAGGATCTCTCTACTCAAGGGGTTCAATCAAGTCACCTCTTATTCTTCTAAACGCCAGCAGATGCAAGTCTAGCCTGTCCAAACCGTTCCTTATGTGGGGATGAATTGTGTCAGGAACCAGGTGGGATGACAAATCCTGCAGGGTTCATGTCTTTCACACTGTCCTTTCTCACTGAAATATCACCCTCTGATAAAACATGACAAAGTACAGCTGTTTCCAGAAGGAGTTGATCTGTTTGCTCATTCTGCACATGAGAACTTAATTCTTGTCCCTCTTTTTCCTTTTAGGTCAAGAAAGTGTAGAGTGTGCGAAGGATGAGGAAGAGCTGACAGAAAGTATCAATCACAATGGCACAGGGCCTCCCAATCTGACCGCTGTTCAGAGACTGGCACTGTGCATATGGCTGGGGATAGGCGAGAGGGATCTGCAATGAGAGATTCACCAAGGACGAGTTCAGAAATATGAGTAGGAACTGTGAGTATCCAGTAAGCAACTAGAGGAAAGAGAACTCGCATTCTATTTCTGCTGCAGAGGGCACAGATGAAGATCTCATGGCTGCAAACTAAATTATATATGAACATATGAATTAGGAGCAGGAGTAGGCCCCTTGAAACTGCTCCACCATTCAATTAGATCATAGCTGATCTGATCATAACCTCCTACTTACCCCAATAATCTTTCACCCCTTGTTTATCAAGAATCAATTTATCTCTGCCTTAAAAATATTCAACAACTTTGCTTCCACAACAATTCCACCCAGGCCCTATCCCCATAACCCTACGTATTTACCCTGCCAATCTTCCTGACACTAAGGGGCAATTTAGCATGGCCAATCAACCTAGCCTGCACATCTTTGGACTGTGGGAGGAAACTGGAGCACCCAGAAGAAAGCCACGCAGACATGGGGAGAACGTGCAAACTCCACACAGACACTGACCCGAGGCTGGAATTGAATCCGGGTCCCTGGTTGTTGTGAGGCAGGAGTGCTAAACACTGTGCCACCGTGCTGCTAATCTTAGAATCAAACATGCGCAGAAGCTTTTGATTACTTTAATGCACTCGTTACCAGCTTAAAACAGCGAATACAGCAAGTAGATAGATTTGCTAAGTACAATAACATGTTAACTGTCACTGAGGACAAAATCTAGACTACTGTCATATAAATTACTCTATTTGTAGCACACAGAAACTTCTGATCACCTTAATCTTTTGACTACAGGTGGTGTGCCAGACTGAACCAGAAAAATTGGAACCTTATGGGAAAAAAACTATCTGTATAGAAATGCACTCCCTCTGAAAAATACAACCATGCTTAAACAGAGTCAACACTCCACTTCATTTACAATTATATATAGTAGAGAACAATTATTACAGTAGAGCCAATAATTCTGTATTCAGAGCACTACTAACCTGGCATAGTCAATTCCAAGTGCTGTCTTTGTCTCATTTCCACCCCATTGCTTTATCCTTTTAGCAGCTTCCAGAAGATCTTCTGTTGTGTTGTACTCGTTGAGACTGACTTCATGCGTGACTTTATGACCATATTGCATAATTCCAACCTAAAGCATTTGTGTCAAAAAAAAATCACGGCAATGAAATCACAAGCATTGATCTTTCATTTCCATTAATCCAGAGGATCAGCAGGAAACAGTGCAATCATTTCCTTATATAAATAATTGTGGTAGCACAGTGGTTAGCACTGCTGCTTCACAGCTCCAGGGACCTGGGTTCGATTCCCGGCTTGGGTCACTGTCTGTGTGGAGTTTGCACATTCTCCTCGTGTCTGTGTGGGTTTCCTCCGGGTGCTCCGGTTTCCTCCCACAGTCCAAAGATGTGCGGGGTTAGGTTGATTGGCGATGCTAAAATTGCCCCTTAGTGTCCTGAGATGTGTAGGTTAGAGGGATTAGTGGGTAAAATATATGGGGGTAGGGCCTGGGGGGGGATTGTGGTCGGTGCAGGCTCGATGGGCCGAATGGCCTCTTTCTGTACTGTAGGATTTCAATGATTTCTACTTTGTCTAACTGGCAATCTTTCAGCATTTAATATGGCAATGAATGAATTGTACAGCTATGGGGCACAATCTGAGGTTCATTTTGCATGGAAACCTCTTTACAAGACATAGGTCTTTTTGTACCAGTACAATGCAGGATAATATAAGTTTATATATACAATAGACTTTGGAATCTTAAATGTTCTGTTGCAGTAACAGGAACTGCTTTCTACCTGAAAGCCCATAGTTGAGGCTAAAACACAGCAATGTCAAGTTCTGGTCTTGCAGGAGAATTTGTTCTCAGCCTTATGAAGGATCTAGGCTCCAAATGCCCCATACAAGGACAGTGGTGGAAGAGGGGTTGGAACTGGAGAAGATGGCTCCGAGTATTGGTGTTTCCACATTCCCCGCCTCTCAATTGCAAGCAGCAAAATAAGTGGCCCATAGCTGC
Organism: Mustelus asterias; assembly: GCF_964213995.1. NCBI lineage: Eukaryota > Metazoa > Chordata > Chondrichthyes > Carcharhiniformes > Triakidae > Mustelus > Mustelus asterias. The sequence continues at coordinate 24,770 of NW_027592224.1, forward strand.
AATGAGAGCTGGTACAGCAGGCTGTTGATTGGTAGAAATAATGCTTACCTGTAGTCCAGATCAAGGTAGAGAGGGCCACTCAGTGCAACTGGCAGATGTTTCGGGGAAATGGGGGGACATTAGGGCCCCCTAGCAAAGTGCTCCTCTGAGAATTTTGAATCTCTTCAGTGAATGAATACCCTAGATTTGTCCCCTTAGTGTCCACCATTTCCATGCAACACTGGATCCACCTCATGACCTTGCAGTATTTGCAAAGATCAGCAGTGGATCGGATATATCCTTATGTCCTTTATATCTCAACAATTATCCTGGGATGCAGTCACTCCATGGATTTTAGAACTATTACATACCAGCTGTAGCTGTGTTAAACTGACTGAGACAGGTCACCTTCACTGCCACAATGGCAGAGGAACTGCAGTTGGGCATGGGGCTTCCACCGGCCCCCTGGCTACACTGCTAATCCTGACTGGGCCCTTGTAGCCAGAGCAATTTTATTGAGTTGCAGTGCCATCAAATCATCCACTTTGAGTGTCGGGAGGCTCCATCTGCAACACTTGCTACAGCAGTGCTGGCAGAGTTTTTGAAACAAAGTGACCAAAGCTATTTTTCTTTCCTCAACCTCTTGCTTCAGCTGATGTTGTCAATTGCTCTGCATGCTGATCTTAGTATTGCTAAGGTGAAATCCATGGCATGTGTCTGATACGTGTTCCAGTCGTGTGGATCTAATTACACTTCAGCTCTTGCATATTTGTGGTGATGGATTGTATACTCAAGGAACTTGTGAAACATCAGATGGTGCCGGTCCAGCACTCATTTCACTATCGACTCTTTTCCTTCCCTGCCCACCCAGATTACTAAACTAACGGAACTAGAATTCTGTGCAAGTCAGAAACATGTACCTTGCTGTTTCTGTTACTATATATTTATACTATATATTTATCGTTTAGCCATACAGTGCGAAGCACATAGGCACAGTATTAAAAACAAGAACAGCAGCAACATCAGGCAATATATATATAGAAATCGCAATGGGTGGGATTTTACGGCCTTGCTTGGGTGAGATCGTAAAATCCCGCCTGGGGCCAACAGAGATTTCCATTCTGGGAACCTCGCCCACCCCGATTTCGGGGCAGGTGAAGCGGTAGAGTTTCGTCCACTATGTTTCCAACAAGTTTTCTAAAGATCACTACATTTTCAGCAGTCACAACAAAATCAGGTAAAGCATTCCAAATACCAACAATACTATGTGAAAAAAATTGTGAATGTCAAGACATCAACCAAATTTCTGTAGTTTATACCGAATCCATGCAAAATACTGTAATTGCGAGTAAAGAACTTTCCAGGTTTAGAGGTAGTAAGGCCATGTGTCAATTTATAAACTTCAACTAAACCAAAAATCGGTCTTCTCTTCTCTAAAGATTGTAATCTAAGAATTCTTAAATGCTCCTCATAAGGTATTCCCCTCATGCCTTCCATTTTCCTGGTAACACATCTTTGCACTCCCTCTATATGTTATTGGTTCGGCCGTATTTGGAATACTGCGCCCAGTTCTGGTCACCACACTACCAGAAGGACGTGGAGGCTTCAGAAAGAGTGCAGAGGAGGTTTACCAGGATGTTGCCTGGTATGGAAGGGCTTAGTTATGAGGAGAGATTGGGTAAACTGGGGTTGTTCTCACTGGAAAGACGGAGGATGAGGGGTGACCTAATAGAGGTGTATAAAATTATGAAAGGCATAGATAGGATGAACGGTGGGAAGCTTTTTCCCAGGTCGGTGGTGACGTTCACGAGGGGTCATAGGTTCAAGGTGAGCGGGGGGGGAGGTTTAACACGGATATCAGAAGGACGTATTTTACACAGAGGGTGGTGGGGGCCTGGAATGCGCTGCCGGGCAAGGTGGTGGAGGCGGACACACTGGGAACGTTTAAGACTTATCTAAATAGCCACATGAACGGAGTGGGAATGGAGGGATATAAAAGAATGGTCTAGTTTGGACCAGGGAGCGGCGCGGGCTTGGAGGGCCGAAGGGCCTGTTCCTGTGCTGTATTGTTCTTTGTTTTTTTTGTTCATACATCTCTGAAAGTGTGGATTCCAAACTGTGGATGCATACTCCAGATTGTTCCCAACATTTGTAAGATATATGTTTGCTCTTGCAATACTCATTTAATGTAGTGAACTCCTGCTTGGTGCTGTCTTTAACATTATTACATTACATGCTCTGTAAGTGCACAGAAAAGCATGTCTGTCGCAGGATCCTGTGATTTGCTAGTTACTGTCTCTCTGCTTCATGTAAATGCTGTTTTTGCACATCTGGTCTCAATCAGCTGCTGCTCCTTATACAGGAAACTGAACAAGACAGTTTGTTCCAAGAGGAAACTGCTACAACAACCTCATGGATTAGTTTATGCACTGACAGTGGTATGGCAGCCTTCCATCACCTTCCGCTGCTTTTGTTTTATTTATCTCCGCAAGCTCCTGAAATCCAATCATTTTCTACTTGTCTCCATGACACAAATCCTTGGCAGGAATATTGCATTTGTGAAGATATTACAGCATATGTCGTCCAAGATCAAAAGCCGAATACCACATGTAAGGACCTGCGTGTGTATTAAAACTGATCAGTCAAACTAACTATTAAAAGGAGCTTTGTTCCTTCATTAGGCATTTTTTTAAAATGAAAAACAATTGATGCTATGATATTAATCATCAGATTGTTACTAAATAAATGTGATCTTTATTATTTAATAAATGTGATCTTTTATTCCAATCAAAAAGATGATTCCCATATTTTTCAACATTCAGGAGGATGCTTCAAGTTTTCTCAATGTTTTCAAGTAGACATTTCATAGAATCCCGACAGTGCAGAAGGAGGTCGTTCGCCCCATCAGGTCTGCACTGACCACAATCCCACACAGACCCTATTCCCGTAACCCACATATTTACCCCGCTAATCCCCTGACACTAGAGTCAATTTAGCATGGCTAATTAACCTAACCCGCACATCTTCGGACTGTGAGAGAAAACTGGAGCACCCGGAGGAAACCCACGCAGACACGGGGAGAAGCGGCAAACTCCACACAGATAGTCACTTGAGCACGGAATTGAACCCGTGTCCCTGGCACTGTGAGGGAGAAGTGCCAACCACTGTGCCACCGTGCCGCAGCTATACTGTAGAATCAGTCAGGAACATTTTAGGTTTTCACCTGCAATAAAGTCTAGGGGTGGGATTTTACAGCCCCGCTTGTCCCGAAACAGTAAGATCCCGCCCGAGATCAACGGATCTTTCCATGGGCTGCCCCTCGCCCACTCTGATTCCCATGACAGGCAGGATGGTAAAATTCCGGCCTGGTAGTCTACAATTCTCCCACTGCAGGCATCGCAGGGTGGGGATGGCGGGGATGTAAAATTACTGGGTTGGTCTTTGGACTGCCTGCCCACCCATTCCCAACCTGTCTGAAACCTGTCTGAAACAGCAGGGGCTGGGGTGATGACAACATCAAGTTCTTGGGTGACCCCTGTCCACTGTCCTTCATCCCAATTATAAGCCCTTAGTGGCCAATTGCCTGCCCGACCACTGTTTTTAGGCCAATGGAGAGAGGCCTCTAGTTGCTCTTCTCTATCTTCCAGCCAGTGGACTGAAGGTGTAATGTCACCCTGCCTGAAATCAGACAATTCAGTAACAAATTGGATGAAACCATGAATTTTCCTGGTATCTATAACTCAGGGCAAATGTGTTGATATGTCCTCTCTGTAAGCGGTGGGCATGATGGTAATTTTACATTGTCACTGGTGTTTCTTTTAGGTTACTTGGCTAGTTATCCAGAGGTTGGGAAAATAATCCTGACAGATCCCACCAGGTTAGATTGCGCCTATAATTTATTACCATGGCAATGAAGCTGTTAGGTTGTCTTTAAAAAAAAAGTTGCACACATCTTCTTTCGAGGATACCTGGCATTCTGGTCTGTCCTATACAAGACTCCTGCAGCCCCATATGAATATGGTTGACTCTGAAGTGGCCTAGCAAACCACTAAGCTATATACCTTCTCAGGGAAAGCAGGGAGAAGTTGATAAATGCTAGTCTTGTCAGCGATCTGCACTTTATAAGGATGATTTTTTTAAAAATGCACTGGGAAAAAATGTATATTTCTTTCATTAGTTGCCAGGCTCAGCCCTGGCACTGTGGCAAAATACTTGTAAGAGTTTTAACAACACCAGGAGCGCTGCTCCTTGAAGGAGCAGCGCTCCGAAAGCTAATGGTATTTGCTACCAAATAAACCTGTTGGACTTTAACCTGGTATTGTTAAAACTCTTACTGTGTTCACCCCAGTCCAACGCTGGCATCTCCACAGCAAAATACTTGTACAGGCACTTATCCTATAAAGGATCAGCAAGTGGCACACCAGGCTACTTTCATGAAGTGAGACCTACTGAAATGGAAAATGGAATATTATTTCACCTTTTTCCATGGGATGTGGGTGTCGCTGGTGTCGTGAATGCGCCAGCAGATTCCAAGCCACCCAACATTTCAAAAGGTATTTCACAGGATGTGGATCCCAATAACGAGATTAGCAGTTACAGACAAACCAAAAGAAATACATCATCCTGCTAACAGCAAATACTTTGGCTAGATTATTGCATGATCCAGGGAAGACATGCATATGGAGCACACCAGGATGATAGGGAGTGGGATAGCTTGATCTTGGTTTTAGATAAAGCTCGGCACAACATCGTGGGCCGAAGGGCCTGTTCTGTGCTGTACTGTTCTATGTTCTATGTTCTATAGGTTAATCTGTTAGAACAGAAACTGAGGGGACAGGCAGCCAAATGTCAGTATGCAGGTGCAGTATGTAATAAAAAAGGCAAATGGAATGTTGGCATTTATTAAAAAAGAACTGGAGTATAAAACTAGAGAAGTGTTGTTGCAATTGTATAGGGTGTTGGTGAGACCACATCTGGAGTATGGGGTCCAGTTTTGGTTTCCTTATTTGAGGAAGGATGCAGTGGCATTGGAGGCAGTTCAGGGGAGGTTCACCAGATTGATTCCAAAGATAAAAGGGTTGATGTATGAGGAGAAATTAAACATTTTGGGCTTGTACACGCTGGAGTTTAGATGGATTAGAGGGGATCTGATCGAGGTACATAAAATTTTAAAAGGGATTAATAAAGTAAATATAGACCAAATGTTTCCTCTTCTGGTGCAATCTCAAACAAGAGGTCACAGCTATAGGTTGCGAGGCGGTAGATTTAAAACTGAGATGAGGAGGAACTACTTCTCGCAGAGGTTGGTGAATTTGTGGAACTCGCTGCTCGATAGCGCGGTGAAGTCTGAATCGTTGAATGGTTTCAAGAGGGAGGCAGAAATACTTCTAATAAAAAAAGGGAAAGAGGGAATATGGGGAACAGGTGGAGAGGTGGATTTGAGACCAGGGAGAGATCAGCTATGATCTGATTGCATGGCGGAACAGGCTCGAATGGCTGAACTTGCCTCCTTCTGCTCCTAATTCCTATCTTCCTAAATATACAGAGAGAATCTTCAAAGGGAAACAATGATATAGTTGGCAACCTTTTTGTGGAAGCATGGGTCAGATTCCATCTGGCAGCCTGTTGGCCAGTTCTAGCTAGCAGACCGAAGCAAGAGTGCAGAAAACCTTTGTGGAGTCAGTTAAAACCCATAGCTTCACTGAACGGGGCGGCACGGTAGCACAGTGGTTAGCACTGCTGCTTCACAGCTCCAGGGACCTGGGTTCGATTCCCGGCTTGGGTCACTGTCTGTGTGGAATTTGCACATTCTCCTCGTGTCTGCGTGGGTTTCCTCCGGGTGCTCCGGTTTCCTCCCACAGTCCAAAGATGTGCGGGTTAGGTTGATTGGCCATGTTAAAATTGCCCCTTAGTGTCCTGGGATGCATAGATTAGAGGGATTAGTGGGTAAAATATGTAGGGATATGGGGGTAGGGCCTGGGTGGGATTGCGGTCGGTGCAGACTCGATGGGCCGAATGGCCTCTTTCTGTACTGTAGGATTTCTATGATTTCTATGAACCAAGAAGAGATGTTCCCCTGAATAACTACTCATTTGAATACATTGTGGTAACTATAAGCTGGCCTTTACTTATTCTATTGAACTGGAATTTGTTTAGAAGAGGGAAGTCCTGAAAGAGTTCAGATCTTGTAAATGTGCTTTGAAACAAAAAAGTTAATTTCTACTTAACCTGTGTGGATGTGTTTAGCAATTTCTTGCACGTGACTATTTTAGATCATTATAGTCCTGTCCATGTTAATGTGTCACTAATTTTATTGTAATAAATAGACCTTAGTAAGTGTTATAACACAATTAGGCTGGTTACTGTTCTCACTGGGGTTTGCACGTGGCTCCTTACAACATTCCTCTGGACAAAACTATACAGCACCGGTGAACCGGCGTTTCCAAATTGGGACAGTCTGGCAGATAACATCAGCCGGGTTCATGACACTGGTTATACCAACATTTATTGCCTAACCTTGCTCTTGAGAAGGTGGTAGCCAGCGCTTTTGTAGAATAAAGAGTTAACATTCGAAGCACCTGATGTTGATGTAACTATTTTCAGACTGAGGAAAGCTGAAAACAGAAAATCACATAACCCTAGGAGCAGATGTTCAGTCTAAAAGTCTCTCCACATTGAGGAAGGTTCCTGACCCACTCACGAAGTCGGGAACGAGGCTGAACACATGTTGCAATAAGGGGTCATCTCTCTAGTTCCAATACTGGCAAAGTGGTACTCTGGAATTGTCACAATAGTCTAATGGTTCACTAGATTATATGTGGACCCGAATCAATAAAACAAATCAGTCGATTGTGAGATCCACCTGATGCCATCAGCAGATGGAAGTCTCACCAAATTTGAAAAAAAGCACCCTCTTCACAAAATTAGATGCCAATAATTTTGGCAGCTGCCTCTGGACAAAGAATCCAGATTGTTAACTAATTTTATCACACGAAGAACAAAGAACAAAGAAAATAACAGCACAGGAACAGGCCCTTCGGCCCTCCAAGCCTGCACCGACCATACTGCCCGACTGAACTAAAACCCACTACCCTCCTGGGGACCATATCCCTCTATTCCCATCCTATTCAGGTATTTATCCAGATGCCCCTTAAAAGTCACTATCGTATCTGCTTCCACTACCTCCCCCAGCAGCGAGTTCCAGGCACCCACCACCCCCTGTGTAAAAGATTTGCCTCGTACATCTCCATTAAACCTTATCCCTCGCAACTTAAACCTATGCCCCCAAGTAATTGACTCTTCCACCCTGGGAAAAAGCTTCTGACTATCCACTCTGTCCATGCCCCTCATAATCTTGTAGATTTCTATCAGGTCACCCCTCAACCTCTGTCATTCCAGTGAGAACAAACCAAGCTTCTCCAGCCTCTCCTCTGAGCTAATGCCCTCCATACCAAGCAACATCCTGGTAAATCTTTTCTGTACCCTCTCCAATTCCTCCACATCTTTCTAGTAGTGTGGCGACCAGAATTGAACACTAAATTCCAAGTGCGGCCTAACTAAGATTCTACAAAGCTGAAACATGACTTGCCAATTTTTAAATTCAATGCCCTGGCCAATGAAGGCAAGCATGCCGTATGCCTTCTTGACTACCTTCTCACCTGAGCTGCCACTTTCAGTGGGCTGTGTACCTGTACACCCAGATCCCTTTGCCTATCAATACTCTTAAGGGTTCTGCCATTTACTGCATATTTCCCATCTGTTTTAGACCTTCCAAAATGCATTACCTCACATTTGTCCAGATTAAACTCCATCTATCATCTCTCCACCCAAACCTCCAATCGATCTATATCCTGCAGTATCCTCTGATGGTCCTCATCGCTATCCGCAATTCCACCAACCTTTGTGTCGTCTGCAAACTTACTAATCAAACCAGTTACATTTTCCTCCAAATCATTTATATATATATTACAAACAGCAAAGGTCCCAGCACTGATCCCTGAGGAACGCTACTTGTTACAGCCCTCCATTCAGGAACGCACCCTTCCACTGTTATCTTCTGTCTTCTATGACTGAGCCAGTTCTGTATCCACCTTGCCAGCTCACATCTGATCCCATAAGACTTCACCTTCTACATCAGTCTGCCATGAGGGACCTTGTCAAAGGCCTTACTGAAGTCCATGTAGACAACATCCACTGCTCAACCTTCATCAATCATCTTTGTCACTTCCTTGAAAAACTCAATCAAGTTTGTGAGACATGACCTCCCCTTCATGAAACCATGTTGCTTCTTGATAATATGTCCAATTATTGCCAAGTGTGAGTAAATGCTGTCTCGAAGAATCCTCTCCAATAATTTCCCTACCACTGACGTAAGGCTCACCGGCCTGTAATTACCTGGATTATCCTTGCTACCTTTCTTAAACAAAGGAACAACATTGACTATTCTCCAATCCTTTGGGACCTCCCCTGTAGCCAGTGAGGATACAAAGATTTCTCTCAAGGCCCCAGCAATTTCCTCCCTTGCCTCTCTCAGTATTCTGGGGTATATCCCATCAGGCCCTGGGGACTTGTCTACCTTAAGGTTTCTCAAGAACCTCAATACCTCCTCCTTTTTGATCTCAACATGACTCAAACTATCTACACACCCTTTCCCAGATTCATCATCCACCAAGTCCTTCTCTTTGATGAATACTGGTGCAAAGTACTGATTTAATACCTCGCCCATTTCCTCTGGCTCATTTGATCATTATTGTTTTAACATTATTATCCACACATAAGATGTTCCAATGAATGATGTCTCAGACCCTGGAAAGCATGGGAGGAGTAATATGCCATGTGGAGGACATTCACACATATAATTCATCAAGGGAAGAACATGGCAGCTGTGTAAGATCATTCTTCAAATTCCCACACAAAGCAGATTTAACATTAAATGACAAATGTGAATTTGCAAAGCCGATGCTAAAATCTTTAGGTCACATTCTCCAGCTACTAGAATTATGACCAACCTAAAGAAAATCAAAGTCAATAGAGTTCCCACAGCCTAAAGACATCACAGAATTCAGCAAGTTACTACTAAATTTGGTAAAAATTAACAAGACATTACAATTGCTGTTGAGATAAGGTTGACACTGTTGCTGGAATGTGGACGAGCAAAAGGCTTTTGACAAGATCAAAAATCTAATTTCATCAGAAATTCTAAAGCACTATGCTCAAGAGTTGCCAAGAATCATAGCAGTGAGTATATCCTCTGGAGGCTTGGGTGGCATGTTGTTTCAAGTGAAAAAAATGGATAAAGAAGACCAGTTTATTATATCTGAGAATCTCTCATGGCCACAGAGAAGAGTTATGCAACATTGAGAATGAAGCATTATTCAGCACAAGGGTTGCGAGAAGGTCTCTGATTATGCCATGGGATTAAAGTTTGAAACATCAATCAACCGCAAATCTTTGGTTATTCTTCTTAATCTAAAGGAAATTGCAAAAATGCCACCTCAAATTCAACGTTTTAGTCTGAGACTCATGAGATACATTTCAGTTACTGAGTATGTTCAATGTACCAGCAACAGTACATGCATTGTCAAGAATACCAGTGGAAAGTGTCAAACTGGAAGATTTACGCCGGAATTCTACTGCCTCGCCTGCCACTGGAATCAGAGTGGGCGTGGGGCGGACAATGGGAAAGTCCATTGATCTTGGGCAGGATTTTCCTGTCTTGGGTCGAGTGAGGCCGCAAAATCCCGCCCTCAAATTTTATTGAGAAAGTAGAAGCATATATTTCATTCATTAAGTGGGGTAACTGAAATAATTCAAAATTAAACACCGACAGCTTTAAAATAGACAAATGTAGTTATGAGCATTCACAGCTTTAAAATGAATTATTAAACCTCTTTCTCAGAAAGTTATTGTGGGAAAGTAACAATCACAAACTTAATGATATCCACAGGATGGGGAAGCAAAAATGTGATAAGCAGCACAGTTTTCAGCTTCCAGTTAGTTAAATTACAGCGGCAGCCAGTACAATGCTGCTTCTTAGGATTTTATAGTGAAAGGGTGATAACCAAAAGATATCAACCTCTCACCCTGCAGGACCAGATTGTGTCCACCAAGCATGTTTGTGAATAAAGTATCTGTTACGGCAACTTATGGACTCGAGTGGTTGTAAAATTTTACCACAACACTCATTATCAAATGCAGTGGTTAACAGTGAAGCTTACTGTCTTGGGCTACAAGAGGATATAGATAGGATGGCCAAATGGGCAGATAAGTGGCAGATGGAATTTAACCCTAAAAAGTATGAGGTGATGGGAGAATCACCCCCACTGTGTGCGATTTTGGTCTCCTTATTTAAGGAAGAATGTGAATGTGTAGGAGGCAGTTCAGAGGCGGTTTACTAGATTGACACCTGGAATGAGTGGTTGTCTTATGAGGATAGGTTGGAAGGACTGGGATTGTTTCCACTGGAGTTTAGAAGAGTGAAGGGTGACTTGATTGCGTATACAAGATCCTGAATGGTTTTGACAAGGTGGGCATTGAAAAGGATATTTCTACTTGTGGGAGAGTCCTCGGGGGCACCGTTTTAATTTAGGGGTCACCCTTATAGGACAGATGAGCAGAACTTTCTTCTTTCAGGGGGTTGAGCAACTTTGGAACTCTGCCTCAGAAGGCAGTGGAAGTGGGATCACTGAATAGCTTCTTGTCAGGCAAGGGAATCAGAGGTTATTGGAGGTGGATGGGAATGTGGAACTCAACCCCAGAAGGTCAGCTGTGATCTTACTGAATGGCAGAGCAGGCTTGATGGGCCAAATGGCTGACTTCCGATCCTTTTTTGTATGTTTGTATGTGGTGTAGCTACACCCACAGTGCTGTTAGGAACAGGGGTCCAGGATTTTGACCCAGCGACATATAAAAGGTAAGGGCAGCTTCAAACAGAACCCAAAATAATGAAGAAAAGCATCCAACAAATGTCACTGGGACACATAGCTATGGCACAAAATATAATTTATAAAAAAGTATAGGCAACAGTTAGCTGGACATGGAAACACAGTTTTATTTTCACCTGGTCGTTTGCCTGAAGGCTGGTTGTGGTTTTCTTGTAGCAAAAGTGAAGGGAATGGAAGAAAAAACAGGAGCTTAAAAACAGGTTGCTTCTGACTCAGTGGCAGGTCAAACAGCATTTGAGTGTTAAAATCAATCCCAGTTATAAAAAGCAGTTGCATATTTGACACTCTTTAGATCACAAACTGCTATCTGTAGCAGCTAATAATTTTTCTTGAGTTGCAAGTCTGACCTGCCTCAACTGACTTTCAAACAGTAAAGTATTTAGACAAGGGAAGGATTACAGCCTGTGTTTAATTCGCTTCTTAATTACAGCAAACACAGTCTTGGAGGATTACAGCCGGCTTATTTCTCCTGCAAAAGACTGTGTGGGGTCTGACTCGGACTTGAAGAATGCTCTTTTGTCTTTCCGTGGAAGACATAATGCCAAATCTTATATGATATCTACGATTGTAGCTTTGCCTTATGTAAATTTGCTTAATGAATCATTAGTCGGCCAAAAACTCCAGTTGAAAATATGGAAGTTAATAGTTTATCTTACTTTGTACTGGGCATGTAAATGATACTAAATTAAAACAATATGGCTGCAATATGTGAAAAAAAGGGGCTTGAAATAATTTGCAAAATTTGACTATTTTCTTCAAAGGAACTATTATTCCATTATCCTATCACACATACTGCCTTTCTCTATTCATTTTGAAAGTGCTGTTGTTGTATATATTTGACATTGGACTTCTGTAGTTCCAGACTATCTAGTTTTTTTCTGTAGCGTGTAGCAAGAAAATCAATTCAAATGGCTTCATCAAAACTCTTCTACCCTTTTATGGAATAACAGGGAATTGAGAGAACATGATCCACCACCAATGTGGAGAAGACAGTACGCAGCGCATGGAACTAAATATAAATCACAACTCCAGCTGCTGATTCAGGCATGCTGAAGAAAATGAGTACTCTATTATTATGAGAAGCAAGTACTGTTTAGCTGATGTGTGCCTGCAACCTGCTTAGCAAAGTCTTCTATTCAAGCCTGGCTATGTTATATATGATGTGGAGATGCCGGCGTTGGACTGGGGTAAGCACAGTAAGAAGTCTCACAACACCAGGTTAAAGTCCAACAGGTTTATTTGGTAGCAAATATCATAAGCTTTCGGAGCACTGCTCCTTCATTCGGAGCAGTGCTCCGAAAGCTTATGGTATTTGCTACCAAATAAACCTGTTGGACTTTAACCTGGTGTTGTGAGACTTCTTACTATGTTATATATTGCATAAACAATAAAGTGTTTTAGCAAATTTCAAGCCAGACAGCAGGCAGCTGTGAGTACTTGTAACTTTGCTCTTCATTCATTTTCTGTTGTTGTTGGTAGCATGTAAGCTCTAAGCCTAGATTTCAATAATTGTCTAGGGGTGGGGCATCAAAGAGAAAGAACAAATCGGTTAGGGTTACTGATTGTTCCATGATGTCAAATCTTGAATGACACCTATGATTGTGACTTTGCCTTATGTAAATTTGCTTGATGAATTATCAGTTGGCCAAGAACTCCGGGCGGCATGGTGGCACAGTGGTTAGCACTGCTGCCTCATAGTGCCAGGGACCCAGGTTCAATTCTGGCCTCGGTCACTGTCTGTGTGGAATTTGCACTTTCTCCCCGTGTCTGCACGTGTTTCCTCCGGGTGCTCTGGTTTTCTCACACAGTCCAAAGATGTGTGGGTTAGGTGTATTAGCCATGCTAAATTGACCCTAATGTCAGGGGATTGACGGGGTTAATGTGCAGGATTGTGGGAATAGGGTTTGGGTGGGATTGCGGTCGCTGCAGACTGATGGGCCAAATGGCCTCCTTCTGTACTGTAGCGGTTCTATGATTCTACGATGGGCGTAAGTAGCTATGGCTAGTAGCATCTGATATCAGTTTCAGCAAAGAATGAGTTATAATATTTCAATGTGTTACCAGTGGAATTCATAACTTGTGTGTCAACCATGGCTTAGTGGCACCTGTGATGCAAAGGATTGCCGGGGTTCGAGTCCCGCACCAGGGATTTGAGCACATCATTCAAGCAAACACTCCCAAACAACACTGTGTGGATGCTGAACTGTCAGAGGCCCCATCAGTCAGCTGAGACATTAAACCGAGAGCCCATCTGCCCTCTCAAGTGGATGTAAAATATCCATTCACAAAATCCAGGTGAGTTTTCTCTGATGTCCTGGCTAATACTTATCCCTCAGCCAACATCATTAGATCATAGTCTAATTTCTGTCTGTAGGAGCTTCGTATGTGAAAATGAGTTGCTGCCCCTCCTGCATCAGAACAGGGAAAAAACTGCTTCACCGCCGTTCGGCATGTCACGAGGTCACGAAAAGTGACAAATTGCTTTGTAAGTTGTAAAATGCCATATTTCCCGTATCAACTGTTAAAATAAATCGTGGTTTCACTGTTTGTTCATCATTTGGTACACAAACAAGTGGCAACTGTACATGATCCAGTGATGCTCCATATTACAGAAGGTGGGAAATAAAATCTCAGTGTGAATACACACACATGCACAAACTTTCCTCCAGGGTGCAGCCCTCAAGAGCATTCATTCAGAAGCCATCCCAGTACTCTCAACCAGTTTTCTTGTTTCAGTGAATAAATCCCATCAGGTTTTTGTGTAAATTATCTTTCAGAACATTCAGTTAAATAGATAATGAAATCAATCAGATTATTTAAATAAAGCAAGTATTTGACTGACCTGAGTTTGCTGAGGTCCAATTTCAATTTTTTCCAGTAGTTTTATCAGGAAATTGTTAACACTGCTCCAAGGGTAAATGCTGTTGGAACCATCAAGGACGATCACAATATCAAGTCGTGACTTGCAAGCTGCAATTTACAGGATGCAGTATTTTTGAAATAGAAACTAACATGTAACAATATTTTAAGAACAGCAGTACAATATTACAATGCAGGCAGTTTAGAAATTACAAGCACAACTTGAATATGGAGAAAGAGTGGGAACCAAAATGACCATAAATATATATGCAGGATCGCTTTACAAGCCTCTACTCCCAGTGGTGTGTCTCCCCATCCTACGTTTCAACAAGATCATCTCTCATTCTTTCAAACCCGAATGAATATAAGCCCCAACTTACTCAACCTTTCCTCATAAGACAACGCCTTCATTCCAGGAATCAGCCTTGTGAACCTTCTCTGAAATGTTTCCAACACAATTACATCCCCTCTTAGGTAGAGAGACCAGAACTCCACACAGTATTACACTGCAATCTCGCTAAAGTCATGTAGAGCTGTAGCAACACTTCCCTACTTTTATACACCCATTCCCCTTACAAAAAGGCCAACATTGCATTTGTTTTTTTATTCATTCATGGGGCATGGGTGTCGCTGGTTGGCCAGCATTTATTGAGCAAGCCTGGTTGTCCTTGAAGTGAATGGCTTGCCAGGCCATTTCAGAGGGCAGTTGAGAGTCAACCACATTGTCTTAATGTAAGTTAGCTTTTTGTGTTCATGTGCCAAGATATTCAGATCCCTCAGTACATAGATTTCTGCAGTATCTCAATTTAAAATTCTGCTTCTCTATTGTTCCTGTCAAAGTGGACAACCTCAAATTTTCCCACGTTATGCTCCATCTGCTAAATTTTTGCCCACTTGCTTAACCTATGGTAGGTGAGGACCTAGAAATTATCAGTAGCACGAAAGAGATATTGTTGGGCAAGGTAATGGAGCTAAAGGTAGACAAGTCTCCTGGTCCTGATGGAATGCATCCCACGGTACTAAAAGTGATGGCAGGGGAAATAGCAAATGCACTAGCAGCAATTTACCGAAATTCGCTGGACTCTGGGGCGGTTCTAGCAGATTGGAAAACAGCAAATGTGACGGTACAGTTTAAAAAAGGAGGTGGACAAAAGGCGGGTAAATATTGGCCAGTTAGCTTAACTTCTGTAGTAGGGAAAATGCTTGAATCTATCATCAAGGAAGAAATAGCGAGACACCTGGATATAAATTGTCCCATTGGGAAGATGTAGCACGGGTTCATGAGGGGCAGGTCATGTTGACTAATTTGGTGGAATTCTTTGAGAACATCACGTGCACAATGTACAATGGGGAACTTGTGGATGCAGTGTATCTGGATTTCCAGAAGGCATTTGACAAGGTGCCGCACCAAAGGCAGCTGCATAAGATAAAGGTGCACAGCGTTACAGGACAATGTATTAACATGGATAGAGGACTGGTTAACTAACAGAAAGCAAAGATTGGGGGTAAATGGGTGTTTTTCTGGTTGGTGATCAGTGACTAGTGGTGTGCCTCAGGGATCAGTGTTGGGACTGCAATTGTTTCTGATTTACACAGATGATTTGGAATTGGGGACCAAGTGTAGTGTGTCAATTTAATCATGAGTCATGATGCGGAGATGCCGGCATTGGACTGAGGTAAACACAGTAAGGAGTCTCACTATTGAGGTTGTGAGAACTCCCACTTACCTGACGAAGGAGCAGCGCTCCGAAAGCTAGTGGCTTTTGCTACCAAATAAACCTGTTGGACTTTAACCTGGTGTTGTGAGACTTCTTACTAAGATGAGTGGCAGAGCAAAATGTGCAGAGGATGCTGAAAGTCTGCAAAGGGATATAGATAGTCTAAGTGAGTGGGTGAGGGTCTGGCAGATGGAGTACAATGTTGGTAAATGTGAGGTCATCCATTTTGGAAGGAATAACAGCAAAATGGACTATTATTTAAATGGTAAAGAATTGCAGAATGCTGCTGTGCAGAGGGGATTGGGTGTCCTTGTGCATGAATCGCAAAAAGTTGGTTTGCAGGTGCAGCAGGTAAATAAGAAGGCAAATGGAATTTTGTCCTTTGTTGCTAGAGGGATGGAGTTTAAAGACAGCGAGGTTACTTCGAAGCTGTATAAGGTGCTGATGAGGCCACTTCTGGAGTACTGTGTACAGTTTTGGTCTCCTTACTTGACGAAGGATATACTGGCACTGGAGGGGGTACAGAAGAGATTCACTAGGTTGATTCCAGAGTTGAGAGGGTTGGCTTATGAGGAGAGACTGAGTAGACTGGGGCTATACTCATTGGAATTCAGAAGAATGAGAGGAGATCTTATAGAAACATATAAAATTATGAAGGGAATAGAGAAGCAGGGAAGTTGTTCCCACTGGCAGGTGAAACTAGAACTAGGGGGCATGGTCTCAAAATAAGGGGGAGCAGATTTAGGACTGAGTTGAGGAGGAACTTCTTCACCCAAATGGTTGTGAATCTGTGGAATTCACTGCCCAGTGAAGCAGTTGAGGCTACCTCATTGAATGTTTTTAAGGCAAGGATAGATATAATTTTGGACAGTAAAGGAATTAAGGATTATGGTGAGCGGGCGAGTAAGTGGAGCTGAGTCCATGAAAAGATCAGCCATGATCTTATTGAATGGTGGAGCAGGCTCAAGGGGCCAGATGGCCTACTCCTGCTCCTAGTTCTGATGTTCTTATTAACCTGTCTATATCCCTTTGCAGATTCTATGTCCTCTTCGCAACTTGCTTTCCGACCTATCTTTGTGCTATCAGAAAATTTAGCAATCATACATTTCATCCCTTCATCAAACTCATTAACATGGATTGTAAGTATTTGAGACTCCAGCACTGATCTCGGTGGCACTCTAATAGTTAGTTTGCCACCCCAAAAACCATCCATTTTGCATGGTTCTCTGCTTCCTGTTAGCTGTTAGGGCGCCATGGTGGCACAATGGTTAGCACTGCTTCCTCACAGCGCCAGGGACATAGTTTTGATTCCTGGTTTGGGTCACTGTCTATGTGGACTCTGCACGTTCCCCCCATGACTGCGTGGGTTTCCTCCGGGTGCTCCGGTTTCCTCCTACAGTCCGAAAGACGTGCTGGTTAGGCGTATTGGCCATGCTAAATTCTCCCTCAGTGTACCCGAACAGGTGCTGGAGTATGGCGACTAGGAGATATTCACAGTGACTTCATTGCAGTGTTAATGTAAGCCTACTTGTGACACTAATAAGTAAACTTCTAAACTTCTAAACTAACCAATCCTCTATCCAGACTAATAAGTTACCGCTAACACCATGAGCCATACTTGGGTAGTAACCTTTGATGTGATGCCTTGTCAAATGCCTTTTGGAAATCCAAATACATTATGGGGGCAATTCTCGAGTGGAGCTGTTTAGCAGCTTAGGCCGTTTAGGCTTCCCGCTGGGCACCATGGCCTCTGCAAGTCTCCGGTCGCCAGATTTCTGGCGCCATCAGCTCTGTGCCAGAAATCAGCATGGAGCTGTATAAATTATGCAGATACTGATTTTAATGAAATTTGCATTTCATTAGCATGCCCGGGCTGAAGTCTCCTGGCCTGCTAGCCTCTCCCCCACTGCCAGGGGTGTTTCACTCCAGTGGGGTTTACAATAGCTCCCCACTAGCAGGGAGCTGGCAGGCCGACCCTGCTGGAGTGAAGGGGCCATGGAGGCTCCCCAGAGGTCAGGGGTGAAGGGGGGTGTTTCCAGCTTACCCAAGGAGCAAAGTGGCACTGCCCACCAGGCACTGGATACAGCCAAGGGAGCAGGGCCTAATGGGGCAGTGCCTAATGGGGAGCAGATCGCTGGCGGGGGGGTCCCGCTTCCACTCTGCACTTTGGATCAGTGACAGAAGGAAGGAGATTAGCGATTGGGGGGGGTGGGGGCGGGCGGCGGGGGGGGGGGGGGGGTGGAAATGGCCTGCCGGGAGTGGGGAGGGGGGGTCGGGGCTATGTCGGGGAGGGAGCGCTGGGGTCAGGACTGAAGGTGTGGGGGTGGGGGGGGAGGGAAATCAAGGTGGGCTTTGGAGGGGGAGGGCCTGACACGTTCAGGAGGCCAGCGATCGGGCCATAGAGGGATTGTTGGGGCAGCGATGTGGCGTCGCAGGGCTGGCCAGCAATCGTGAGGCTGGCAGTGCAGGGCTACTGCATGTGCGCCGATCTCAGTGCTGACAGATTGGCGCATGTGCAGTGGCCCACTCAGTACTATGCTGCCAGCCTCTCCAGCGGGAATAGGTCCCACACACTGATTTTTAACGTGATTCAAGCTAGGGCTCTCTGTGATGCACAGAGTGTGGGAGATTCATTTTGAAAATCCTGCTGAAAAAACGGCGGGATTTACTCCAGTTTTTACATGAATTCCTCACTCAGAATTTGTTTGGGAGAATCCCACCCTATATCTATCAGTTACCCATTATCCATTCTATTTGTTACATCCTCAAAAAACTCTAATAAACTTTTCAGAAAATCTACTTGTTGACTCTGTCTGATTGTATTATGATTTTCTGAATGTACTGCCATTACCTCTTTAATAATGGATTCAAGCATTTTTCCTACCACAAATGTTAGGATAACTGCTCTGTTGTTTCCTGCTTTCTGTTTTGCTCCTTTTTTAAATAAGAGATGTTATATTCATGACTTTCCACTCTACTAGGACATTTCCAGAAGATTAGAAAAAATACATCCACTATCTCTGCTGTCACTTCTTTTAAGACCCGAGGATGCAAGTCTTCTAGTTCAGGGGACTTGTCAGCTTTTAGCCCAAATAGTTTTGCCAATAGCTTTTTGCCTAATGGTGATGAGTGTCTTAAATTCCTCCCTCCCTTTTCCCTCTGGATTTTCAATTATTCTCGAGATGCTTTTTGTATCTTCCACTGTGAAGACTGAATATGAGCATGTAAGGCTCTCCTATAGGAATAGTGTCAATCAGTATATGTGATAGCTACGTCTCTCTTTTTAATATTGAAACAATATTTAAGTTATAAAATAGGCATTAAGATAAAAGAAAAAACAAAAGGTTCAGGAAATTATAATTCAACATTAATGGAGATGAAATGATCCCATGAAGAAGTCTTTGTACAATGTATAAATATAGTGCTACTTAGGACAATGCCTTTGGTTCCATTTGACCTGCAATACAAGTCAATGCTGACTACTGTTTATGCTCAAGCATCTAGGTTCAGATGGCAAAGAAATATTGAAAATTCAGGGACTTTTAGGGAACATGAATGTCTCTGGTCACTTTCTGTAGCAATATTATAAACATGTTAATGAAAATCTTTCCAAATAAAGTCAGAAATACAAATATTGTAAGAGGTCTTGTGTGATGTCAAAAGCCTTGCTCAGCCACCATTTGGCAGCAATGACAATGTTGGCAAATCACATGTTGAACTCAGAAGTTCACTCTCAGTTCATGAACTGAACTGAGTGGAGAAGTGTGCAACATTTTCTCTCAAGGGAGAAGAAAATATTGTGTCTTGCTCAGTACGATGCAACAACTACCCATCCTTGACTCCTTGACTCAACTGAATTCAAAACGATCCAGATTGTCTCTCTCTAAATCATCAGAGACATGTTGTGGTTATGAATCTTCTTTCAGTTTATGATGCTGAGCACAGTAGCACTAAATTGGCTAGTGTTCAAGCCAGACCACTCTTTGTTTATGTTCAAAATACAGCGACACATTCTTTATCAATTCAACACAAGCTGTGCAGAATGTTAATCTAGGCATAGGGTTTGATCTTGCCATGAAGGGGGAGATTGGTTCGGAGGTGGATGAGCCAGCAATTTTAAATTTCACACCGGAACACAGGTTGCTGGTTGTCTTGAGTGTGGCCACCTTTGTGAGATTTATTTGGAGGTGGTATCTAGGGGAGAAGACTTACCAACTGGGAAATGGTGTGACACCAATTAGTCTTAACATTAATCCAACTGAGCATTTTCTTCCCTCACATCTACAACTTTTCCAATGAGCCACAGGCCCTAAGCTGAAGCCAAAGACAAGTCTTTGACTGGAGGCAGCTTCCCGGTGGTAGGCTGGGAGGCCAGTGAAGCCTTCTTTAAATTCCCTCTCCTGGAGCAAAGAACAAAGAACAAAGAACAGTACAGCACAGGAAACAGGCCCTTCGGCCCTCCAAGCCTGTGCCGCTCCTTGGTCCAACTAGACCAATCGTTTGTATCCCTCCATTCCCAGGCTGCTCATGTGACTATCCAGGTAAGTCTTAAACGATGTCAGCGTGCCTGCCTCCACCACCCTACTTGGCAGCGCATTCCAGGCCCCCACCACCCTCTGTGTAAAAAACATCCCTCTAATATCGGAGTTATACTTCGCCCCTCTCAGCTTGAGCCCATGACCCCTCGTGATCGTCACCTCCGACCTGGGAAAAAGCTTCCCACCGTTCACCCTATCTAAACCCTCCATAATCTTGTATACCTCTATTAGATCTCCCCTCATTCTCCGTCTTTCCAAGGAGAACAACCCCAGTCTACCCAATCTCTCCTCATAGCTAAGACCCTCCATACCAGGCAACATCCTGGTAAACCTTCTCTGCACTCTCTCCAATGCCTCCACGTCCTTCTGGTAGTGCGGCGACCAGAACTGGACGCAGTACTCCAAATGTGGCCTAACCAGCGTTCTATACAGCTGCATCATCAGACTCCAGCTTTTATACTCTATACCCCGTCCTATAAAGGCAAGCATACCATATGCCTTCTTCACCACCTTCTCCACCTGTGTTGCCACCTTCAAGGATTTGTGGACTTGCACACCTAGGTCCCTCTGTGTTTCTATACTCCTGATGACTCTGCCATTTATTGTATAACTCCTCCCTACATTATTTCTTCCAAAATGCATCACTTCGCATTTATCCGGATTAAACTCCATCTGCCACCTCTCCGCCCAATTTTCCAGCCTATCTATATCCTGCTGTATTGCCCGACAATGCTCTTCGCTATCCGCAATTCCAGCCATCTTCGTGTCATCCGCAAACTTGCTGATTACACCAGTTACACCTTCTTCCAAATCATTTATATATATCACAAATAGCAGAGGTCCCAGTACAGAGCCCTGCGGAACACCACTGGTCACAGACCTCCAGCCGGAAAAAGACCCTTCGACCACTACCCTCTGTCTCCTATGGCCAAGCCAGTTCTCCACCCATCGAGCCACGAGAGAAACAGGCCATATGTCACAAGCCAACCTATGGAGGGACCATCCCTCCATAATTTGGCTATATTCAACTGGAAAAAAAAATTACAAGTCTTCAGAGGGACCCTCCATTTTGAGGCAACCTCATGATTCCCCTCTAGAATTGGCAGTGTCCACCTTTCCCCAGTGCAATTGGAGGCTGAACTTTCCCTCGGGCGATCTGATTGGCATTCCTGGCTATGGAGACTGCTCGCTCTCCCTAATTGGATGAAGCTCCTGGAGGGGCCCTGCTAATTGTCCACCTCCAAGAAGGTCAGGCAGGCAGGTAGAATCTGGGTACCAGTGGAGGCAGGTCCCAAAAAATGGTCCCAGCATTAGGATCCCAAAGCCAGTGGAGAAACTTAGCCCCACTTGTTCTTGTTGTGGTATTCTCTCATTGCTTGGCGATCATCCATTGAATGTAAAGGTTCCATTTGTTTTTTAAATTTATTTCTTCATGGGGTGTGGTGTGTTGCTGGTTAGACCAGAATATATTGCCCATCCCTAATTCTCCTCAAAAAGGGTGCCTTCCATTTCACAGTTTTATTAACAGCTCCAAGTCATCATTAGCTCTTTAATGCATGACTATGAATTCCAATATATGGTTTTACAAGGGATTAAGCAATTGAATGAAATATTTGTTTTTAAAAGGATGCAGTTGAATGAATGTAAATGTAATGAATGTTATTTATAAGAGTGATTTTTAAAAAAAAGCCCACAATAGACACTTAAAACATAATTTTACTTAATCTCAGCATGGGTTCTGTGGTCTGACCACGGTGGATACGGGGTGGCTTGGCATGGTAGGTGCAAGGGTAAAGGGTAATGAGTGAGGTGATCATGTGTTGGCATGAATTGGCACTAAATTGGTACAAGGGCTATAAATATCCACGAGGGATTGCAAGGAGAAGCTTTGTTTGGCATAGAGTGTATGAAAGTTTATTGTGTGGGTCGAGGACAGAAGATAGCTTGGGAAGCGTTTCAGGGATGCGGGCTCGAGGGCTGTTCTTGGTTTTTAAAATATAAATCTTGAACACAGTACCGGAATATACCTGGCCTTCTGCCCAGTCCGTCTCCACACAAGGCAGCCTCATCATTCATTCTGAGGTTGGCAAGCTTGACTCCTGAAGAATACCATCTCTCCCCCAACCCAACCCCTGCCGCCACCCCACCCCCTGCCAAAAACAAAACGATAATCCATCATTCATAGAGTCATAGAGTCATAGAGGTTTACAGCACGGAAACAGGCCCTTCGGCCCAACTTGTCCATGCCGCCCATATTTTTTTTAAAAAACCCTTCAACTAATCCCAATTGCCCGCATTTGGCCCATATCCCTCTAAACCCATCGTACCCATGTAACTATCTAAATGCTTTTTAAAAGATAAAATTGTACCCGCCTCTACTACTACCTCTGGCAGCTTATTCCAGACACTCACCACCCTCTGTGTGAAAAGATTGTCCCTCTGGACACTTTTGTATCTCTCCCCTCTCACCTTAAACCTATGCCCTCTAGTTTTAGACTCCCCTCCCTTTGGGAAAAGATATTGACTATCTACCTTGTCTATGCCCCTCATTATTTTATAGACCTCTATAAGGTCACCCCTCAGCCTCCTACGCTCCAGATAAAAAAATCCTGGGCACTTTCTAGTTTGTAGAGCCAGGAAATGTCCCAACTCTGTGTTCCCAAAGTGGGAGCGGAAATCTAAGCCCCAGTGTGTGTTGAATGAAATAATTAAGTTATCACAACCTGGGTCGTGCTGGCGACACACACTAGAATTGATGCAAATCGTTTTGTGCTAGGCAGAGGGAAACAAAGCACATTTCCACTTCTGGCCACTGCTGAATACAAACTCGGTGTTAATAGAACTTGGCTTGGCTACAATCCTGCCTCTCATGGGAGAATATCAAGACGAAACTCGCTCCCATTCCTAGCACATTGCCATTTGGATGAGGAACAGGAGGAGAACAGCAAGCTGGCATGGATAAACTAGCATGAATCAGCATAACTAGAAAGGGGAAGAAACTTGTGGGGAAAAGCTGCTGAAAATAATGCTTCATGCAAAACCCTTAGGGAAACCTGACGCTGCTTAATGTACCAATCCTTCAACTGCAACTGCTTCATTTGGGAGTTAAATCATATAAAAGATGTAAACACTAAGGATATTTTCCTCAAATGAAATAGCTAGGTGGCACAGTGGTTAGCACTGCTGCCTCACAGTGCCAGGGACCCGGGTTCGATTCCTGGCTTGTGGGTCACTGTCTTGCGGAGTCTGCACATTCTCCCTGTGTCTGCGTGGGTTTCCCCCGGGTGCTCCAGTTTCCTTGCAAAGTCCAAAGATGTGCATGTTAGGTGCATTGGTCATGCTAAATTCTCCCTCAGTGTACCTGAACAGGCGCCAGAATATGTCGACCAGGGGATTTTCACAGCAATTTCACTGCAGTGTTAATGTAAGCCTACTTGTGACTAATAAATAATTTTTCTTTACTTTAACTTTAGGCACTCATGGGCCAGAATTTAATACTGCCTCCCCACCCACCAATCCCTGGAGTGGGCTCAGAAGCTGGGGATGGGGGGAGCGTATAATTGAGGTGGGAAGGTGTGGGGTGGAGAGCCTATCAACCTCCCAAGTGCCCTTGTTCAAGCTGGACAAGGAAGGCTGAAGTCGGTTCATTTGTCATTAACTTTCAGGTAGAGAAAATGGATTGACTGCTTAAAGCATTGCCATTGTTACTAAAATTAGAAGCAAGATTGAATTTGTTTTTGAATTTAGTTTGTTTAGTACCACCCCAAATATTTTGTAAACATGCAGGTAGAGCTTTGCTCCTTTGAAGTCACAGCCAAATCCATCCATTAAATATGATTTCAAACACTTATTAACCGTGACAAGCCTAGAATGAGAAAGTGGCACATGGCAGGATTTCAATTAGATTCTTATTACTTACTCCATTGCTATCATTAGCTGAATAGTTTTACCAAGCTGATGCAAGGTAAATCCATTATAACAACAGATACTCTACTTGAAAGAAACAGGTCAAAAAAATGAAACTTTGTGTTAAAATTAATTCCTTACATTGATGACGAAAATTCTTCTTTGAACTGCAGTTTGTTACAAGTGAAACATTAAAAACTTAGTAAAAGAAAATACTTGTAGTTTGCAATGAAATGTATGAAGAATTGGTGTACTGAATGGGTCGGAGTCTGATACAGAAGCAAAACACTGTGGATGCTGGAAAGCTAAAATAAAAATAGAAAATGCGGCAAATACTCAGTCGGTCAGAGAGCATCTTTGGAGGAAGAAACAGATTTGCAAAGTCTGGTCCTATCTTTTGTTTCCTCACTTCTCCCATTACTACTCCCCTTAGTTCCGGCGCTTAATGACCAAAATGTTCCAGCCATTCACAGCAGTGGGTTTCTCTGGTCCTGCTATAGTGAATGGAGATTTGGCTGAGGGTCAAATTCTCCGTCCTTGCTTGCAGCAATGGCATGAATGGCTGGAAAATTCCGCCAAATGACTCCCATCTTCTGCCTTATCAGCCACCTCCCCTTCTGCTCATTTGCCATCCTTCCCCATATCACATGCCTAAAATCTTACATTTCTAATTTTGCCAAGTTCTGAAGAAAGGTCATCAACCTGAAAGGTTAACTCGGTTTCTCTCTCTATTGATGCAGCCTGACCTGCTGAGTATTTCCAGCATTTTCTGCTTTTATTTGGATCTGAGCGGCAGTTTACTTCTGGGTCATTGAGGAGGCTTACATTAACACTGTAATGAAAATTACTGTGAAAATCCCCTAGTCGCCACAATCCGGTACCTGTTTGGGTACACTGAGGGAGAATTTAGCATGGCCAATGCACCTAACCAGCAGGTCTTTCGGACTGTGGGAGGAAACTGGAGCACCCGGAGGAAACCCACGCAGACACGGGGAGAATATGCAGACTCTGCACAGACAGTGACCCAAGCTGGAAATCGAACCCGGGCTGTGAGGCAGCAGAGCTAAACACTGTGCCACCGTGCCGCATAAAGCATAAAGAATCACGCATTAAGAATCAAGAATTAAAGCATACAGAATCAAGTTCCTGTGATTATTCCACAAAGACAAATTTCTATAGAGAGAGCATCGTGTGCTATATTGTGCTAACCAGTCAATTTGAAAATCCTAGACTGATGCTACTTGGCACGTTTTCAATTTTACTGGTTTGGTTTTCATTCCTCAATTAAAGAATCATCACAAAGCCAAGTCAAAGGGTCAATACTTTTGACAAAGCACATCTACATATATAGATAGTTTTGTGGCAGCTATTACCAATCCTAGCAACAATAACTAAGTGCCTTGTCTTCTGATCAAAGTATTCTTTTAATGTCACTGCTTGTTGTTTTCAGCAAGATCCTTTTTGGGAAATGCTTAGTGAAAAATAATCAAATCTTCTGTGGGTTGGCTTTGTTTCTGAACGTGGTGGCCTTTTTCCCTAAATTGGAAGTTCTGTTGAATACAGATGTTCACTTTTTCAATTTCTGTATGTGTATGTCATTACTTGTTTTTGTTTAAAGTTTAAAGTTTATTCATTAGTGTGACAAGGAGGCTTACATTAACACTGCAATGAAAATTACTGTGAAAATCCCCTAGTCGCCACAATCCGGTACCCGTTCGGACACACTGAGGGAGAATTTAGCATGGCCAATGCACCTAACCAGCACGTCTTTCGGACTGTGGGAGGAAACTGGAGCACCCGGAGGAAACCCACACAGACACGGGGAGAATATGCAGACTCTGCACAGACAGTTACCCAAGCCGGAAATCGAACCCGGGCTGTGAGGCAGCAGTGCTAAACACTGTGCCACCGTGCCGCATAAAGCATAAAGAATCACGCATTAAGAATCAAGAATTAAAGCATACAGAATCAAGTTCCTGTGAGGCATACCTTTCACTGTAGGTGCAATGGTGTTTACAACTTCAAAAGTGGAGCTTACATTCAAACAGGCTCCAGCTGCATAATATAGACCTCCACATTTGTAAGAGTAAAGTGGCCCACATGTCTGAAAGAAAGAATGAGGGATAAATATATTTTAGAGATCAGTAAAACAGTATATAATCATTTCCTCCTTGCAGGATTGCCCACTCCCAATCCCACCCCCTCCCCCTCCCCCCAGAGGTGAGTCTGGGATTATGAGATGCTCTAAAAAGGGATGGGAGGGGATTCGTTTTGGAGGTTGGGATGGGGATTGGAGGTGGGAATGCACAAAAGTGAGTACCGTCTTGGAGGAGGGAGGAGGGTGCCACAGATCTTCAGAGGGCATGCCCAAAAGAGTGTGTCTCCAAATCCTTCCACATCTGCACCTCAGTTGGGGAAAAAGTGGGCTCCCCACTCTTGTCCATTTTCCCATGCCTATCACTTTTATGATGTGGAGATCACTTACTATCACTTACTATCACTTTTATGGCAGTGGAGACAAAATGAGGTCCTTAATTGTCATTAATTGGGCAGTTAAGGGCTTCAATAGGGCCAAGGACAGGAGGCCTAGTGGACACCTTACCCATTCACTGTATTACGGGTTAGGTGGAAAGGTGGCATCCGACTCACACATCATACTTGTACCTCCACGTGAAGAACAAAAATTATGAATTTTTCAAATCATCACTCAGCTATCTAGGTCACATAATGGACAAGGATATCCTCTACAAAGAATCTAAGAAAATGATACCAAGATTGGTGGCATAGTAGACAGTGAAGAAGGTTATCTTGGATTGCAACGGGATCTTGATCAATTGGGCCAGTGGGCTGACGAATGGCAGGTGGAGTTTAATTTAGATAAATGTGAGGTAATGCATTTTGGTTGATCAAACCAGGGCAGGACTTACTCAGTTAATGGTAGAGCGTTGGGGGGAGTTACAGAACAAAGAGATCGAGGGGTACAGGTTCATAGCTCCTTGAAAGTGGAGGCACAGGTGGGCAGAGTGGTGAAGAAGGCATTCGGCATGCTTGGTTTCATTGGTCAGAACATTGAATACAGGAGTTGGGACGTCTTGTTGAAGTTGTACAAGACATTGGTAAGGCCACACTTGGAATACTGTGTACAGTTCTGGTCACGTTATTATAGAAAGGATATTATTAAACTGGAAAGAGTGCAGAAAAGATTCACGAGGATGCTACCGGGACTTGATGGTTTGCGTTATCAGGAGAGGCTGGATAGACTGGAACCTTTTTCTCTGGAGCGTAGTAGGCTTAGGGCTGATTTTATAGAGGTCTGTAAAATAATGAGGGGCAAAGATCAGCTAGATAGTCAGTATCTTTTCCCAAAGGTAGGGGAGTCTAAAACTAGAGGGCATAAGTTTAAGGTGAGAGGGGAGAGATACAAAAGGGTCCAGAGGGGCAATGTTTTCACACAGAGGGTGGTGGAACAAGCTGCCAGAGGTAGTAATAGGGGCGGGTACCATTTTGTCCTTTAAAGAGTGTTTAGACAGTTACATGGATAAGATGACTATCGAGGCATATGGGTCAAATGCGGGCAATTTGGACTAGCTTAGGGGTTAAAAAAAGGTGCGGCATGGACAAGTTGGGCCGAAGTGCCTGTTTCCATGCTGTAAACGTCTATGACTCTAAATCATCTTTTGTGGATGTGTCACACCTTGGCATGGCTCTGAGCAAGACCGCAAGAAACTACAAAAGGGTCATGGACGAAGCCCAGTTCATCACGCAAACCAGCCTCTCATCCATTGACTCTGTCTACACTTCCCGCTGCCTCGGAAAAGAAGCCAGCATAATCAAGGACCCTATGCACTCTGGACATACTCTCTTCCACCTTCTTCCGTCTTCCGGAAAAAGATATAAAAGTCTGAAGTCAGGTACCAACCAAATCAAGAATAGCTTCTTCCTTGCTGCCATTAGGCTTTTGAATGGACCTACCTTATATTAAGTTGATCTTTCTCTCGGTACCCTAGCTATGACTGTAACATTACATTCTGCACCCTCTCCTTACCTTCTCTATGAACAGTATGCTCTGTATGTATAGCACGCAAGAAACAATACTTTTCACTGCATACTAATACGTGTGACAATAATCAATCAAATCAGTTTCAGAAAGGCTCATGCCAGACACCCAATGTTGTGAAATCCATGCACCAAGGATTATTGTAGAACCAAGTTCAGATTCTACTGCAGTAGAACATTCAACATCCCTGGAAGCTGACAACGAAGCAACTTCTCAAGATGAAGTAACTGATATTTGTGAGCAACAGGCTACTGAGGATGTCAAAGATCCAGGCTGTCGTATCTTACCGAAATGAAATCGATGTCCACCAAAAAGACTCTCAAATTAATCATGCATATGTAGATAATAATACTTGATAACGTTACTGAGGCTCGTAGTGGGTAATTGAGCTACTGAAGGAAAGGGAAAGGGATGCTATGTATTGTAAAGCAATGCATCTCTGTGTAATTAGTCACATGCTTTTGCTGTGACATCACCATAGGTGTTTGTGGGTAATGACAGATATTGGGCCCTATTTTACCATTGGGTCGCACCCGTTTTCGGGCACAAAAATGTGGTAAAGTCGGGTGTGAGGCCATTAACGTGATCCGCGCCCACGTCCATGCAAATGGCCACTTTACTGAGACCCGGGAATGGCCGCGATCTGATTCGCGCCCGAAACGGGCGCAACGGTGATTTAAATGCAATTGCATGCATTTAAATTGAATTAATGAACTGCCCGCCCAACTTTATCAGCATTTCCCCCTTTACCAGATCTGAGGCCAGATCATTGTCTGGTTGGGGGGTTGGAGGACGAGGAGGAGGCAGGTCAGATGTATCTCTGGTGGGGAGGAGGAGGGGGGGAGGGAGGGCCCATCATTGTCTGGTGGTGGGGGGGGGGGGGGGAGGGCCGATCGTTGTCTGGTTGGGGGGGGCGGGGGAGGGAGGTGGGTCAGATCATTCTCTGGTGAGGGGATGGGGAGGGAGGAGGAGATGGGTCAGATGTTCTTCTGGCGGGGGCGGGGGGGTGGTGGTGAGGCCAGATCAGTCTCTGGCGAGGGGAGGGGGAGTGACACCAGATCGTTCTCGGGGGGTGAAGGGGGGGAGTGAAGCCAGATCATTCTCTGAGCGGGGGGGGGTGGGGGTGGGGGAGCGGGGCAGTGGGGGAGGCCTGATCGGTCACTGGTGTGGGGGGTGGGGGGGGTGGAGGGGCAGATGGATCTCTGGTGGGGGCGGCAGGGGGGTCCGCTGCCACTCTGCAGGCCATCGGTGGCAGGGAAAGGGGCAGAGGTCGTGATCGATCTGGGTAGCGGGGGGGTGGTGGGTGTGGGGACCATCGCTCTCACTTTTCGCTCCCGGGCCGCTTTCTCCGCTTTCTGCAGCTCAGGAGCGATCGGACACAGGCGCGCTTTTTCAAATGTTTTTCTAACTGCGCATGCGCAGTTCAGAGCTCCGGTCGTTTCGGGCGCGCTAAGCCCCACCCACAGCGCGAATCGGACCCGCAATTTTTTTTTCAGGCTGAGTGCGTATGTGGGCGCCTGAAAGCAGATTACCAAGTTGGATCTGAATTGCGCCCAGATTCAGCACTTAGAATGAAAATGGTAAAATCAGGCCCATAGAGTTCATCTCTTGTATTTGACGGAAAAAGAAAACTGAAATTTGACCTGCCTTTAATTCTTTGTGTAGTCATAAAATTAAAAATTAAAAAAAACTTATGTTTCTTACCAGAAAGCCTTTTTTCGGATTTGGTGCCAATGACATTCCGAGGGTCATATTTTCTTTTACTTCAGTGATGTTAGGAATTGTTAAAAACTCTGTAAAAAGTAACATTGGACATAGTATGAGTAAGAACTGTCTGTGTCTTTATAATCTTATTTAGCTCTTATAAGTTTTGCAGCTGGTTCTAAACTATTGGCTTCGTTACTACTTTTTGACTCTCTAGATGTGGTGAACCATCGTTGGTTCACCACTGGGGTTGTTATTGTGTTACTGTTGGGCTAGGGTGTTGTTGTTATGGGGGTTGTACTATGTTGTTGGGATAGGGTGTTTACCTGTCCTAAGTGTTATCATGGCACACTCCAGTGGGGTCCCGCCTCCGGTGGCAGGGTATAAGACCCCCTGCTCCGGCAGGACCCCTTCAGTCTGAACGGGTGAATTTGTGTTAGTAGTTTCATTGTTAATGTATTAAAGCCTTCAGTACTAAAGCCTTGTTTCCGGGTGCTCATTGAGGTGCATCAATTTAATACATTAACTGAGAATATGGAGCAGATCCTAAAACCGGATCGTCTGACACTGGACCCACGTGCGGTCGGTGCAGCTAACACGTTCGAACATTGGTGGAAGTGCTTCGAGGACTACCTGGCAGCCTCGGTAGCTATCACTACGGACAGTGATAGACTCCAGGTCCTCCACGCAAGGGTAAGCGACACGATTTACCTAGCCATTCGTGCAGCTTCCACTTACCAGGGTGCCGTCGAGCTCCTAAAGAATAGGTACATTACGCCACCCAACGAGATTCACGCTCGTTATCTCCTCGCTACACGACGTCGGCAGTCGGGCGAGACCATAGAAGACTACGCCAATGAACTCCTGCAGCTTGCCAGGGCTTGTGACTGTAAGGACGTCTCCGCCGAGCAGTACATGCACGACCTCGCCCGAGACGCGTTCGTAGTAGGGGTAGGGTCCTCGTATATCAGACTTAAATTACTAGAAAAGGGGAAACTCAACTTGACCCAGGCAACGGGGATGGCCGTGAGGTTGGAGGCGGCGTCGAAGAGCTTGGCGCTGTACCCCGAGGACCACGTGCAGTCAACGTGGTTGGAGCAAGCTCTGCTCCCTCCTCGCCCCGCGAACCCGCGCTCCCAGATCGATTCGACGACGGCGGCAGCTCCAGGGGGCCAGCGATGCTATTTTTGCGGTGGGGCTAAGCATCCACGGCAGCAGTGTCCGGCAAGAACGGCAATCTGCAGCCAGTGCGGTAAAAAAGGCCACTACAGCAAAGTCTGCAGGTCCAAACCTAAAAACGGCAGTGCAGCTTGTAACCCTCCAGAACGGAGACCATCTCCTTCGGCGCTGCAGTACCCACGAGGTCCGACCACGTGCGACCTCAGGACGGCGCCATCGTGGCAAACAGAGGAGGAGGAAGACCACCAGGAGTCGCTGCGCTTGGCGCCCTCGCCCATGTGCGATTCATGGGGGCGGCCATCATGGTCCACGACGACTAGGAGCGACCAGCAGGGGTCCTCAGCATCCACATCGGCAGCATGCAGTGACGCCCAGGGGCCAACGGTGGCGTCGATCTCTCTGGATCAGACCAGGCATTTCAGACTGGAACATTCTATGATGGAGGTAAAGGTTAGTGGCAGAACTGTAAATTGTCTGTTTGACAGTGGGAGCACCGAAAGTTTCATACACCCTGAAACTGCTAAAAGGTGTGGACTCCGGGTTCTCCCTGCCAAGCAGACCATTTCCATGGCATCACAGTCCCGGTCTGTACCGATCCAAGGACGATGTATGGTAACTCTTGAGGTACAGGGCACAGTCTACGAGCAATACAGGCTCCTTGTGTTACCTCACCTTTGCGCGCCAATTCTCCTCGGACTAAATTTTATGGTCCACATGAAGAGTGTGATCCTACAGTACGGTGGGCCACTCCCTTCACTGGCCGTAGGGAACCAGCCGCAGCCTCCAAATTGCCCAAAACGCCCCGCGTGCAATCTATCCACCCTGAAGATCACGACACCATCCCTTTTTAAAAATCTGGTACCTGGCTGCAAGCCCATCGCTACTAAAAGTAGGCGTTACAGCGCTGAGGACCGGATCTTTATTAGATCTGAGGTTCAGCGGCTCCTCAAGGAAGGGATCATACAGGCCAGTGCTAGTCCGTGGAGAGCGCAGGTCGTGGTAGTCAAAAGCGGGAACAAACCTCGGATGGTCATCGACTATAGTCAGACCATTAATAGATACACGCAGCTGGATGCGTATCCTCTCCCGCGCATTTCTGATATGGTCAATCAGATTGCGCAGTACCGAGTGTTTTCTACCATAGACCTTAAGTCCGCCTACCATCAACTCCCCATCCGCCCAGAGGACCGACAATATACGGCCTTTGAGGCGGATGGTCGTCTATACCAATTCCTCAGGGTTCCATTTGGTGTCACCAATGGGGTCTCGGTCTTCCAGCGTGCTGTGGACCGAATGGTGGACCAGAACGGGTTGCGGGCTACCTTCCCGTACCTGGATAACGTCACCATCTGCGGCCATGACCAGCAGGACCATGACACGAATCTCCAACACTTTCTGCGCACTGCATCTCGCCTGAATCTGACCTATAACAGGGAGAAGTGCGTATTCCGTACGCGTAAGTTAGCCATCCTCGGATACGTGGTGGAAAACGGGGTCATTGGCCCTGATCCAGACCGTATGCGACCACTCACTGAACTTCCCTTGCCCGCTAGCACGAAAGCACTCAGGAGATGCCTCGGGTTCTTTTCGTACTATGCACAGTGGGTCCCCAACTATGCGGACAAAGCTCGTCCGCTCATTAAGTCCACGACCTTCCCACTTACGCCGGAGGCCCAATTGGCCTTCAAGGTTTTGAAAAGCGACATTTCGAAAGCCACGATGCACGCGGTGGATGAATCCATCCCCTTCCAGGTGGAGAGTGATGCATCTGATTTCGCCCTAGCCGCCACACTAAACCAGGCAGGCAGGCCCGTCGCGTTTTTTTCCCGCACCCTTCAAGGCCCCGAAATTCGGCACTCAGCGGTGGAGAAGGAGGCTCAGGCCATTGTGGAGGCAGTCAGACACTGGCGCCATTACCTGGCAGGTAAGCGGTTCACCCTGATCACGGATCAACGATCCGTGGCGTTTATGTTTAGTAACACGCAGAGGGGCAAGATCAAGAACGATAAGATCTTGCGGTGGAGAATTGAGCTCTCCACCTATAATTACGATATTATGTATCGTCCAGGGAAGCTCAATGAGCCCTCGGATGCCCTCTCGCGCGGAACATGCGCCATCATGCAGGAGGACCGCTTGAAGGCTCTCCACAATGATCTGTGTCATCCTGGAGTCACCAGACTCTACCACTTCATAAAAGCCCGCAACCTACCCTACTCGGTGGAGGAGGTCAGGTCAGTTACTAGAAGTTGTCGGATTTGCGCAGAATGCAAACCACACTTTTATCGACCAGACCGGGCACATTTGGTCAAGGCCACTCGCCCTTTTGAGAGGCTGAGTGTAGATTTTAAGGGCCCCCTTCCCTCAACGGATCGGAATGTCTATTTTCTTAACATAATAGACGAATTTTCCCGGTTTCCGTTTGTTTTCCCCTGTGCGGACACGTCGACTGCCACCGTCATCAAGGCATTCAGTGAGCTTTTTACCCTGTTCGGGTACCCCTGCTATATTCATAGCGACAGGGGCTCGTCGTTCATGAGCACCGACTTGAGGCAATTCCTGCTCTCATTCGGGATTGCCTCTAGTAGAACCACGAGCTACAACCCTAGGGGTAACGGACAGGTGGAAAGGGAGAATGCTACAGTCTGGAAGGCTGTCCTACTGGCACTGAAATCCAAGGGCCTTCCAGTCTCCCGGTGGCAGGAGGTCCTTCCAAATGCGCTCCATTCTATCCGCTCCCTCCTGTGTACGGTAACCAATGCTACTCCCCACGAGAGGATGTTCTCATTCCCTCGGAAGTCGTCCTCGGGGACCTCATTGCCAGCCTGGTTGACGTACCCAGGACCCGTCCTTCTGCGGCGCCATGTGAGGGCTCGCAAGTCCGACCCCTTGGTCGAACCGGTCCAACTCCTCCACGCCAACCCTCAGTATGCCTATGTGGCATATCCTGACGGGCGAGAGGACACTGTCTCCATTAGAGACCTGGCGCCCGCAGGGGACGTAGCAACTCCTGTCGCTCCTATTCCCCCAGTCACAGATCCACTACTCCTCATTACTTCCCCAGACGTGGCGCGGTCAGCACCGGGACCAGTGCATAACACTTTTACTCCCATGTACAGCTTGCCTGAGACTCGGAGATCGGCGCCACCATCATCACCACCACCACCACCACCAAACGTTCCAGGATCCCCTGCACCATCGCCTCATCAGGGCCGGCCGGCCCGGGAGTCTTTGAGGGGACAGCCAGATGTTGCTTTGAGAGAGCCACCGCAAGCACCTGCTCCGGTTTCGCAACCGGTGTTGAGAAGATCGCAGCGTCGGTGTGGTCCTCCAGACCGTCTGGACTTGTGAATCCTGTTATTTTTGTTTGTCATTGTCTGTTTTCATCCACCCCGCCACCTTTGGTTCCTAAAGGAGGGGTGAATGTGGTGAACCATCGTTGGTTCACCACTGGGGTTGTTATTGTGTTACTGTTGGGCTAGGGTGTTGTTGTTATGGGGGTTGTACTATGTTGTTGGGATAGGGTGTTTACCTGTCCTAAGTGTTATCATGGCACACTCCAGTGGGGTCCCGCCTCCGGTGGCAGGGTATAAGACCCCCTGCTCCGGCAGGACCCCTTCAGTCTGAACGGGTGAATTTGTGTTAGTAGTTTCATTGTTAATGTATTAAAGCCTTCAGTACTAAAGCCTTGTTTCCGGGTGCTCATTGAGGTGCATCACTAGAACATAAGGGAACTAAGAGAAGACACTATCAAACCAGAAGTAAAACTGAAAACAGTCTAGGAAGTCACCCCCCAGAGAACGATCTGGTCTCACTCCCCCCCCCCCCCCCCCGCCAACCCCCCCCCCCCCCCCCCCCCCCACCGAGAATGATCTGGCCTCACTGCCACCCCTCCCACTCCCCCCCCCCCCCCTCTGCAACCCTCCCCACACACCGCCAGAGAATGATCTGGCCTCACTCCTCCCCCTCCCCCCCCCCAGAGGAACATCTGACCCTCCTCCTCCTCCCTCCCCACCCCTTCACCTTTTCTTCATTTTTTCTTATGTTCTCCAATGCAGAATTAGCATGCATAATGTTGGAGAACAGGTCCATAGTTCTCATCCACCCCCCGGTACCTGTGATTGCATTGCTCAACTCTCTCTCTCACTCCCTCTGTGTTCGTATGCAGAAGTGTGCAGTTCTGGTGTAGGAGGACGGATTTTGAAGGGTAAACCACAAGCATTGCATTCATGATAAGTGCACGCCAAAATTCTGTTAATAGTGGCTGCAGGTTGGAAGTACATGTATGCAAAAAGAGGCAAATTGGAGACAAAGCTGCAGGCGCAGTAAAAACGACACCAAAGAACAGCTATGAGGTACTCGATTGCCAGAGTCTACAGGCCCCATTGCTCCCTGAAAAAGGAGGCAATAATTCAACAGGAAACATAAACGATCTCTGTCTCCTATTGCAAACTAAGGTTCCTGAGTGCGCCCCTGATTGGGATGGCAGCTCTTGGGGTGGG
>NW_027592225.1:0-60132 GCF_964213995.1 Mustelus asterias
GATGGAGCGGACGAGAGAGAGGGGCGATGGAGCTGAGAGGAGAGGGAGGGGAGAGAGAGGGGGGGATGGAGCGGGAGAGAGAGAGGGGGGGATGGAGCGGGAGAGAGAGAGGGGGGGATGGAGCGGGAGAGAGAGAGGGGGGGATGGAGCGGGAGAGAGAGGAGGGGGGATGGAGCGGGAGAGAGAGAGGGGGGGATGGAGCGGGAGAGAGAGAGGGGGGGATGGAGCGGGAGAGAGAGAGGGGGGGATGGAGCGGGAGAGAGAGAGGGGGGGATGGAGCGGGAGAGAGAGAGGGGGGGATGGAGCGGGAGAGAGAGAGGGGGGGATGGAGCGGGAGAGAGAGAGGGGGGGATGGAGCGGGAGAGAGAGAGGGGGGGATGGAGCGGGAGAGAGAGAGGGGGGGATGGAGCGGGAGAGAGAGAGGGGGGGATGGAGCGGGAGAGAGAGAGGGGGGGATGGAGCGGGAGAGAGAGAGGGGGGATGGAGCGGGAGAGAGAGAGGGGGGATGGAGCGGGAGAGAGAGAGGGGGGATGGAGCGGGAGAGAGAGAGGGGGGATGGAGCGGGAGAGAGAGAGGGGGAGGAGGAGGGGGGAGGAGGGAGAGAGAGAGGGGGATGGAGCGGGAGAGAGAGAGGGGGATGGAGCGGGAGAGAGAGAGGGGGAAGGAGCGGGAGAGAGAGAGGGGGAAGGAGCGGGAGAGAGAGAGGGGGAAGGAGCGGGAGAGAGAGAGGGGGAAGGAGCGGGAGAGAGAGAGGGGGAAGGAGCGGGAGAGAGAGAGGGGGAAGGAGCGGGAGAGAGAGAGGGGGAAGGAGCGGGAGAGAGAGAGGGGGAAGGAGCGGGAGAGAGAGAGGGGGAAGGAGCGGGAGAGAGAGAGGGGGAAGGAGCGGGAGAGAGAGAGGGGAAGGAGCGGGAGAGAGAGAGGGGGAAGGAGCGGGAGAGAGAGAGGGGGGAAGGAGCGGGAGAGAGAGAGGGGGAAGGAGCGGGAGAGAGAGAGAGGGGGAAGGAGCGGGAGAGAGAGAGGGGGGGAGTGAGAGAAGGAGAGCGGGAGAGAGAGGGGGTAAGGAGCGGGAGAGAGAGAGGGGGGAAGGAGCGGGAGAGAGAGGGAAGGAGCAGAGAGAGAGGGGGAAGGAGCGGAGAGAGAGAGAGAGAGAGAGGGAGAGAGGGAAGGAGCGGGAGAGAGAGAGGGGGGTAAGGAGCGGGAGAGAGAGGGGGAAGGAGCGGGAGAGAGAGTGGGAAGGAGCAGGAGAGAGAGTGGGAAGGAGCGGGAGAGAGAGAGAGGGGGAAGGAGCGGGAGAGAGAGAGAGGGGGAAGGAGCGGGAGAGAGAGAGAGGGGGAAGGAGCGGGAGAGAGAGAGGGGGGGATGGAGCGGGAGAGAGAGGGGGTAAGGAGCGGGAGAGAGAGGGGGAAGGAGCAGGAGAGAGGGGGAAGGAGCGGGAGAGAGAGAGAGGGGGAAGGAGCGGGAGAGAGAGAGAGAGGGGGAAGGAGACTCGAGAAGAGCTAGTTGGGAGGGGAGACAAAATTTTTTAACTCGAACAAAAAGAGGTAAACTACTTGGAGGAATCCATTAATAATTTAGGAAGGTGTATATTTAAGCATGTACGAGTAATGGATATCATGGTTAACCGAAAAAGGCATATTAAATATGAATTTTATTCATCATGCATTTGTCACAATGTACCTTTGAAGCCAAATGTTCTTCATATTTCTGTGGGTTTATGAATCGTTGACAGCATGCAACACAAATATACCAAGTGGATGGAGACCCATGAAGTGTAATCGTGGGATCACAGGGAGAATGGTCAAACCTTTTTTAAAAAAACAAATTTCAATAGTTACCACAGTGCACGAACTGGACTTTCTCTGAGCCAGCCAATAGCAAAGACGAGAGGAGCACAGCTCCCAACTGGAAACGCTGCTGTGCTTTTTAAGTCTAATTATTAGTGTCACAAGTAGGCTTACATTCAAGCTGCAATGAAGTTACTGTGAAAATCCCCGAGTCGCCACACTCCGGCACCTGTTTGGGTACACTGAGGGAGAATTGAGCATGAGCAATGCACCTTTGGACTGTGGGAGGAAACTAGAGCACCCGGAGGAAACCCACGCAGAAATGGGGAGAATGTGCAGACTCCACACAGACAGTGACCCAAGTCGGGAATCGAACCCGGGTCCCTGGCGCTGTGAAGCAGCAGTGCTAACCACTGTGCCACCGTGCAGTCCCCACCGGCAATATGAAGAGGGAGAGTCTCAGGATTGTTCATGCTCAGTCTGTCAGCTTGTGTGCCCATTACATGAAGCATAAACACTTCATAGCTTGCTTGCCAGAATGGTCTATAATGGTCAGGGATCAATCGTAAAACATAAGAAATAACCTCGACCGTACTCTGCCATTCGGTAAGATCATGGCTAATTGGCCTGTGGCTCCCACTCCACTTCCTCATCATGCTCGACTGCCTTATAAATCAAAAATCTGTCTCAAATCAGCCTTCGGGAGATATTCAACATCGGTCTTTTGCAGGAATGACAACAGGCCCACCCAACAAGGATTCTTTCATCAAGTAACCTAAAAGTCAGCACAGCCATAAGGCTGCCAGGCCTGGGACTGTACTCGGATGGACTCTCTCTTCCAACCTGCCACAGAGGGGGACCCGATTTCACCAATGGATGGGTTCAGGGCTTTGTAAAACACCAACACCGCGGACAGTGCAAGAGGACCAAGCATTCTTTGATGATTCCCACACATGACTTTTCCAGCAACCGTTGCCGCACATTTGCTCCTAAAACAGGCCCTAGAGTCCCTGGCTGGAGCATGGACAGTCATTACTTCAAGCCTCATCACTGGTTTCCAGACCAGGAGCTAAAACAGAGCCCATTTGCGTTACCCATTAAGTATTCCTCGTGTCCCTCTCTGGGGAACATAGACAGGATAGATTCCCCTCTACTTTAACTCCGTTAATCATCTTAAACATCTCAAATTAGATCCCTTCCTCCCCCTTCAGATACCATGCCTAAAAGGACCTTGGTGACCATGGTTCCACCATTGGATTCATCCCATGATTATGCATGCCAAAGTAGTGCAGTGATTTGCCATTGCCTCCTGCAGTGTGGCTGGCCAGGAAGCTCTCCCACTCTTCCCACCTGTCCTTGGAAGGATTTACAGGCTGATCAACCTGTTTGGCCACGTTATGAACATACCTGCTGCGGCCATCAACTCCGAAAGTGGGACTTGAACCCGGGGCTTCTGGCCCAGAGATTGGGACATCCACACTGCGCCCACAAGACCTCTAGATCACCCATAATCTTGTATAATCAATGGAATATAACCCTATCCTCATGGCTTAAATCTTTTAACCCTGGAGACATTCCAGTCATAGAAAGCCTACAGTGCAGAAGGAGGCCATTCGGCCCATCGAGTCTGCACCAACCACAATCCCACCCAGGCCCTACCCCCACATATTTACCCGCTAATCCCTCTAACCTACGCATCTCAGGACTCTAAGGGGCAATTTTTAACCTGGCTAATCAACCTAACCCGCACATCTTTGGACTGTGGGAGGAAACCGGAGCACCCGGAGGAAACCCACGCAGACACGAGGAGAATGTGCAAACTCCACACAGACAGTGACCCAAGCCGGGAATCGAACCCAGGTCCCTGGAGCTGTGAAGCAGCAGTGCTAACCACTGTGCTACCGTGCCGCCCCAGTCAATCTCCATAGCAGCAACTCCGAGGCCAATATATCCTTCCTGAGATCTATATCCAGATCTCTACACAATGAATGGAGGGAGGAACAATAAAACACAACTACAACAGGCTGATGGAGTCATACACCAGTATCTCTGAATAATATCTGCAACCATTCCGCATCAGGGGGAGTATTTTATAAAAAGATCGAGCTGGTAAGGAATTAATTTTCAGTATGTATCCAGTTAGAACATAGAACAGTACAGCACGGTCGGTACAGGCCTTTCGGCCCTCGATGTTGTGCCGAGCTTTGTCTGAAACCAAGATCAAGCTATCCCACTCCCTATCATTCTGGTGTGCTCCATGTGCCTATCCAATAACCGCTTGAAATTTCCTGAAGTGTCCGACTCCACTATCACAGCAGGCAGTCCATTCCATACCCCAACCACTCTCTGAATAAAGAACCTACCTCGTACATCCCTCCTCTATCTCCCACCATGAACCTTATAGTTATGCCCCCTAGTAACAGCTACATTCACCCGAGGAAATAGTCTCTGAACGTCCACTCTATCTATCCCTCTCATCATCTTCTAAACCTCTATTAAGTCGCCTCTCATCCTCCTCCGCTCTAAAGAGAAAAGCCCTAGCCCCCTTAACCTTTCCTCATAAGACCTACCCTCCAAACCAGGCAGCATCCTGGTCAATCTCCTTTGCACTCTTTCCAATGCTTCTACATCCTTCTTATAATGAGGTGACCAGAACTGCACACAATATTCCAAATGTGGTCCTGTAGAGTTGCAGCATAACCCCACGCCTCTTAAACTCAAACCCCCTGTTAATAAACGCTAACACACTATAGGCCTTCTTCACGACTCTATCCACTTGAGTGGCAACCTTCAGAGATCTGTGGATATGAACCCCAAGATCTCTCTGTTCCTCCACATTCCTCAGAACCCTACCTTTGACCCTGTAATCCACATTCAAATTTGTCCTACCAAAATGAATCACCTCGCACTTATCAGTGTTAAACTCCATCTGCCATTTTTCGGCCCAGCTCTGCATCCTATCAATGTCTCTTTGCAGCCTACAACAGCCCTCCACCTCATCCACTCCTCCACCAATCTTGGTGTCATCCGCAAATTTACTGATCCACCCTTCAGCCCCCTCCTCCAAGTCATTTATAAAAATCACAAATAGCAGAGGACCCACCACTGATCCTTGTGGTACACCGCTGGTAACTGGTCTCCAGTCTGAAAATTTTCCATCCACCACCACCCTCTGTCTTCTATGAGATACAGTAAGAAGTCTAACAACACCAGGTTATTTATGAGATAGCCAGTTACTTATCCAATCGGCCAAATTTCTCTCAATCCCACAGCTCCTTACTTTCTTCCTGAGCCGACCATGGGGGACCTTCTCAAACGCCTTACTAAAATCCATGTATATGACATCAACTGCTCTACCTTCATCGACACACTTAGTTACCTCCTCAAAAAGTTGAATCAAATTTGAGAGGCAAGACTTACCCTTCACGAATCCGTGTTGACTATCATGGATTAAGCTGCATCTTTCTACATGGTCGTAAATCCTATCCCTCAGGACCTTTTCCATTAACTTACCGACCACCGAAGAAAGACGAACCGGCCTATAATTACCAGGGTCATTCCTATTTCCTTTCTTGAACAGAGGAACAACATTTGCCACTCTCCAGTCCTCTGGCACTACCCCGTGGACAATGAGGACCCAAAGGCTCTGCAATCTCATCCCTTGCCTCCCAAAGAATCCTAGGATATATCTCATCTGGCCCAGGGGACTTATCAACCTTCAGGTTTTTCAAAATTGCTCATACACCTTCCCTCAGAACATCTACCTCCTCCAGCCTATCAGCCTGTATCACACTCTCATCCTCACAAACATGGCCCCTCTCCTTGGTGAACACTGAAGAAAAGTATTCATTCATCGCCACTCCTATCTCTTCTGACTCCATGCACAAGTTCCCACGACTGGCCTTGACCAGCCCTAACCTCACCCTGGTCATTCTTTTATTCCTCACATAAGAGTAAAAAGCCTTGGGGTTTTCCTTGATCCGACCCGCCAAGGACTTCTCATGCCCCCTCCTAGCTCTCCTAAGCCCTTTTTTCAGCTCATTCCTTGCTACCTCGTAACCCTCAAGCGACCCAACTGAACCTTGCTTTCTCATCCTTACATACGCTTCCTTCTTCCTCTTGACAAGACATTCAACCTCTTTTGCGAACCATGGTTCCCTCACTCGGCCATTTCCTCCCTGCCTGACAGGGACATACCTATCAAGGACACGCAATATTTGTTCCTTGAACAAGCTCCACTTTTCATTTGTGCCTTTCCCTGACAGTTTCTGTTCCCATCTTATGCCCCCTAATTCTTGCCTAATCGCATCATAATTACCCCTCCCCCAATTATAAACCTTGCTTGCCATATGGCCCTATCCCTCTCCATTGCAATAATGAAAGACACCGAATTGTGGTCACTATCTCCAAAGTGCTCTCCCACAACCAAATCTAACACTTGGCCCGGTTCATTTCCCAGTACCAAATCCAATGTGGCCCCACCTCTTGTTGGCCTATCCACATATTGTGTCAGGAAACCCTCCTGCACACACTGTACAAAAACTGCCCCATCCGAACTATTCGACCTACAAAGGTTCCAATCAATATTTGGAAAGTTAAAGTCCCCCATGACAACTACACTGAGACCTCCACACCTATCCATAATCTGCTTTGCAATTTCTTCCTCCGCATCTCTATTACTATTTGGGGGCCTATAGACAACTCCTAACAACCTGACCGCTCCTTTCCTATTTCTAACTTCAGCCCATATTACCTCAGTAGGCAGATCCCCATCGAACTGCCTTTCTACAGCCGTTAAACTATCCTTGATTAACAATGCTACTCCACCACCTCTTTTACTACTTTCTCTACTCTGACTGAAACATCTATACCCCGGAACTTCCAACAACCATTCCTGTCCCTGTTCTAACCATGTCTCCGTAATGGCTACAACATCGTAGTCCCAAGTACCAATCCACGCTCCAAGTTCACCTACCTTATTCCGGATGCTCCTTGCATTGAAGTAGACACACTTCAACCCACCTTCCTGTCTGCTGGTACACTCCTGCGACCTTGATACCTTCCTCAGTACCTCACTACACTCAACACTGACTTCTGGACTACAGCTCCTTTTCCC
The DNA here is from genome assembly GCF_964213995.1 of Mustelus asterias. Taxonomy (NCBI): domain Eukaryota; kingdom Metazoa; phylum Chordata; class Chondrichthyes; order Carcharhiniformes; family Triakidae; genus Mustelus; species Mustelus asterias. Next base: position 6,901 of record NW_027592225.1, read on the forward strand.
ATCCCCCTAACAAATTAGTTTAAACCCCCCCGAAGAGCCGTAGCAAATTTCCCTCCGAGGATATTGGTGCCCCTCTGGTTCAGGTGCACCCCGTCCTGTTTGTACAGGTCCTACCTTCCCCAGAATGCGTTCCAATTATCCATGTAACTGAAACCCTCCCTCCTACACCATCCCTGCAGCCACGTGTTTATCTGCACTCTCTCCCTGTTCCTCAACTCGCTATCACATGGCACCGGCAACAAACCAGAGGTGACAACATGGTTTGTCTTGGCTCTCATCTTCCACCCTAGCTCCCTAAATTCCTGTTTTAAATCCCCGTCCCTTCTCTTACCTATGTCGTTGGTACTGATGTGTACCACGACTTGTGACTGTTCCCCCTCCCCCTTAAGGATCCGGAAAACACGGTCTGAGACGTCACGGACCCTGGCATCCGGGAGGCAACGTACCATCCGTGAGTCTCTTTTGCTGCCACAGAACCTCCTATCTATCCCTCTAACTAATGAGTCCCCAATAACTATTGCTCTCCTGCTCTCCCCCTTTCCCTTCTGAGCCACAGGGACGGACTCAGTGCTGGAGATCTGGTCACCGTGGCTTACCACTGGTCGGTCATCCCCCTCAACTGTATCCAAAGCGGAATACTTGTTGCTGAGGGGAACGACCACAGGGGATCCCTGCACTGACTGCTTCCTCCCAGCCCCTCTAACCGTCACCCATCTATCTTCATTCCTTGGAGTACCTATATCTCTGAAGCTTCTATCTATGGCCACTTCTGCCTCCCGAATGATCCGAAGTTCATCCAGCTCCAGTTCGTTAACGCGGTTTTTGAGGAGCTGCAGATGGGTGCACTTCCCACAGGTGAAATCAGCAGGGACACTGACGGCGTCCCTCACCTCAAACATTCTGCAAGAGGAACATTGCACTGCCTTCACTTCCATCCCCTCTCGATAACTTGCTAATACAACAAGAAAGAAAGAGCTTACCTGCTCTCACTCGAGTCTTTTTTTTTTAGGTTAGAGGAGGGGGGAGGGTGGGAGACTCTACACGTGTAGTGTCTCGGGATTCCTCCCCGTTCAAATTTAATGGGCAGAAACCTTCCCAGGCCTCTCCACGGCCTACTTCCGGTTTCCTGTTTAACTAAAAAAAAAATTCCGCTAAAAAGGTTAAAAAAATCAATCTCTCTTACCCTCAGCACTCCTAACATGAATCGCTCCCTCTCTGCTTGCTCCGGTGGAACTTAATCATTATGGAGCGGCACAGTGATTAGCCTCACAGCACCAGGGACCCGGGATTTGATTCCCAGCTTGGGTCACTGTTTATGTAGAATCTGCATGTTCTCCCCATGTCTACATGGGTTTCCTCTGTGTACTCCAGTTTTCTCCCACCGTCCAAAAGACGTGCTGGTTCGGTGCATTGGCCATTCTCCCTCAGTGTACCAGAACAGACGCCAGAGTATGGCGACTAGGGGATTTTCACAGTAACTTCATTGCAATATTAATGCAAGCTTACTTGTGACACTAATAAACTTTTAAACTTTATTCTGCAGTGTTCTATCTCCTCAAAACCAGTCTTACGCAGCCAGGTACCGATGTCACTATTTGCACTATCAAGTTTAAAAACAAATGCCTACCTTTTCAAGTGCCCTAAAAGCAAATGTCGATTGTCAAACTTCCTGTTACATTTCATTATTGGGCAGTCAATGGGATCAGCAGTCACTGAAGCACTTGTACCTCTTCTATCTCCTCTCCGACCAAAACTGACAACCCCAGGCTTCAGCCCTGTTTCAAAAAGACATTGCAGGTTGAGGAGGACCAGGGAGCAAAATATAGAAGGTAAGAAATCAAGTGCAAAAGAAGATATAAAACTTGTTAACGTGATCGGAAGAGTCTGAATACAATTCATCTGTAGATTTAGCGAGTAAATTTTTTCTAATGTCACAAATAATTAAGGGCTTAGAAACTCCCCTCATGCATGGAACATAATTCTGCGCTGAAGAATAGATTGCAATTGTTTATCAAAACATTATGGTCAGGGATGTTGTCAGAAGGAGGAATCCAAAAAGAGGATCAAATATAAAAGATTTTTTGAGTCTGTGAGAGAGATGCAATCATGACTTCAATGTTTGTAGTTTTTGAGGCCGACCCCAATTGAAAAGGGAAGTTAGAACCCTTCCTGTTTCGTCTGGAAACCAAAACTTCTGGAGGCCCTTGAAACTGGGTTGGAACCAAACAAAAGTATACAGAGCCATCACAGCTCAGGTAACGAGTCCATTGATGCAGTACAGGCAGACTGATGAAGAGACATCGATCCAGAAGCTAAGACGAGATGAACATGCAGCTGAACTTGTTTCTGCTACTTACAGAGTCATAGCGGTTTACAGCATGGAAACAGGCCCCCGGCCCAACTTGTCCATGCCACCCTTTTTTTCTTAAATCACTAAGCTAGTCCCAATTGCCTGCATTTGGCCATATCCCTCTATACCCATCTTACCCATGTAACTGTCTAAACGCTTTTTAAAAGACAAAATTGTACCCGCCTCTACTACTACCTCTGGCAGCTTGTTCCAGACACTCACCATCCTGTGTGTGAAAAAATTGCCCCTCTGCACCCTTTTGTATCTCTCCACTCTCACCTTAAACCTATGCCCTCTAGTTTTAGACTCCCCTACCTTTGGGAAAAGATATTGACTATCTCGCTGATCTGTGCCCCTCTTTATTTTATAGATCTCTATAAGGTCACCCCTCAGCCTTCGACGCTCCAGAGAAAAAAGTCCCAGTCTATCCAGCCTCTCTTTATAACTCAAACCATCAAGTCCCGGTAGCATCCTAGGAAATCTTTTCTGCACTCTTTCTAGTTTAATAATATCCTTTCTATATTAAGGCGACCAGAACTGTACATAGTATTCCAAGTGTGGCCTCACCAATGTCTTGTACAACTTCAACAAGACGTTCCAACTCTTGAATTCAATGTTCTGACCAATGAAACCAAGCATGCCGAATGCCTTCTTCACCATTCTGTCCGCCTGTGACTCCACTTTCAAGTGGAGGGGAACCTGTACCCCTCGACCTCTTTTTTCTGTAACTCTCCCCAACGCCCTACCATTAACCGATTAAGTCCTGCCCTGGTTCAATCTACCAAAATGCATCATCTCACATTTATCTAAATTAAACTTCATCTGCCATTCATCAGCCCACTGGCCCAATTGATCAAGATCCCATTGCAATCCGAGATAACCTTCTTCACTGTCCACAATGCCACCAATCTTGGTGTCATCTGCAAACTTACTAACCATGCCTCCTATATTCTCATCCAAATCATTAATATAAGTGACAAATAACAGTGGACCCAGCACCGATCCCTGAGGAACACCGCTGGTCACATGTCTCCAGTTTGAAAAACAACCCTTATAGAATTTATATATACTTATTGAATCAATTAATGGAAGCAACAGAGGAGATCTCAGCACTGAACCCATCTGCGCAGGGAATTCTATCTGATCAAGTTCCATAATCGTTGTAAGAATGCAGTTAACTGTTCCAAAGGAAATGTTTTGCTCTGCATCAGAGAAAGGTGGTACTGGGCCAATGTATTCAACCTTTGTAATCCATGTTGTTTTGGCACACCCACAGATAGGATGGGAGCGCCAAGATTTTGACTCAGCAACAGTGGAGGAACAGCAATATAGTTCCAGGTCAGAATGGTGTGTGGCTTGGAGAGGAACTCAAAGTTCCCATGTGTCTGCTGCCCTTGTCCAGCTAAGCGGTAGAGGTCGAGGGTTTGGAAGATGCTGTCAAAGGAAACTTAGCAAGTAGTTGCAGTGCTTCTATTATACGGTGCTCACTGCTCCCACTGTACTGACGGTGAAAGGGGTGAATGTTTCAAGTGGTGGATGAGACTTTAGTCAAGCAGGTTGCTTTGTCCTGAATTGAGGGGGATTTTCGGGCAGTAGGAAGCACAGTGGTTAGCACTGCCTCCTCACAGTGCCAGGTTCGATTCCGGCCTTGGGTGAACGTCTTTGTGGAGTTTGCACATTCTCCGCATGTCTGTCTGAGTTTCCTCCTTGTGCTCTGGTTTCCTCCCACAGTCCAAAGATGCGCAGGTTAGGTGGAATGGCTATGCTAAATATGCAGGGTTCTGGGTACAAAGGAGGAGGAGTGCTCCTTTGGCGAGTTGGTAGGCCGGATGGTCTCTTTCTGCACTGCAGGAATTCTTTGGTTCGAGTGTTTTTGGAGCCACACTCATCTAGACAAGTATTATATATTCCATCACACTCCTGACTTGTGCCTTGTAGATGATGGATAGGCTTTGGGAAGACAAGAAGTGAGTTACTGCACATAGAACTCCGAGCTCCTGTAGCCATGGTATTTATAGGCTGGACCAGTTCAGTTTCTGGACAATGGTAACCCCCAGGATGTTGACTGTGGGGGATTCAGCGATGGCAAAGCTGTTTAATATCAAGGAGAGATGGTTAAGATTCCCTCTTATTGGAGATCGTCATTGCTTGAAGCAAATATAACTTGCCACGTCATCCCAAGCCTCAGTTGTCTAGATCTTGCTGCATATTGATATAGACTGCTTCAGTGCTGAGCAGTTGTAAACAGTACATCAATAAACATTCCATTTCTGTCCTTATGATGGCGAGAAGTCATTCTTGAAACTGCTGAAGATGGTTGCAAACACCACCACTGACAAGTTCTCCTCCAAGCCACACACCAGCCTGACTTTAAACTATATTGCCATTCCTCAACAGTTGCTGTGCCGAACGCCCCAACAGTACTAGGGGGAAATGCATACACCACATGGACTGCAGCAGTCCAAGAAGACGGTGGACCACCACCTTCTAAAGGACAACTAGGGATGGACAACAAATATTGGCCTTGCCAGCAATGCTCACATCTCATAAATAAATTTGAAAAAGTAGCATGTGCAGAGATATTTGGTCCATGTGGTTTTTCTGGATTGGTTTTCATTATGGAAGGGGGAAAATCAGAGGAATTTTCAGCGGTGTATCGCTCCACCACCCGCCTGCTGTTGTTTACAAGTATGGATAGATTCCCCTGCCACCGGCCACCCAGATTACCTCAATCTTCTTCTAACTTCAGCAATCCACAATCCAACCAAACAAAGGCAATGGCCCAGTGGGGTTATCGCTAGACTATTAATCCAGCAACTCAGTTAATGTTCTGGGGACCCAGGTTCGAATCCCAACCGCGGCAGATGGTGGAATTTGAATTAAATTTTCAAAATATTTGGAATTAAGAATCTACTGATGACCACAAAACCATTGTCGATTGTCCATGGTTCACTAGTGTCCTTCAGGGAAGGAAATCTCCCGTCCTTACCTGGTCTGGCCTACATGTGACTCCAGAGCCACAACAATGTGGTTGACTTTCAACGGCTCTCCAAGGGCAACTAGGGATGGGCAATAAATGCTGGCCAGCCAGCGACGCCCATGTCCCACGAATAAAATTTTTTAAAAATCTGTTTCAAAGTGAAATGGAGGAGAAAAGATACCTGGTACTTTCAACCACCCATCAACACATCTTCTTGCTTCTTCCGTTGCGGGTTGTCCCTGAATGAACTCCAACTCCTGCATGCCATGGGCATGCTGCGAATCCACCTTCTCCTGCACAGACACACAATAAGAGGCAAATTCATCGACAACAGCTCGCAGCAACAGTGCAGTTTACAGAAAATGAAAATCAGTTAGTCGAGGGAGACACGTGCCCAATGTAATGACATTTCTATGAAACAAAATAATTTATAAAGTCCCTCTGAAGAAATATTTAAACTCAATGTTACTCAACTGCAAACCTTATGGAAACTCATGGATCTCGAGCCACTTGGCTCAAAAACGTGAGACATTAGATGCGGAGAGACATGTTTCTTCCTAGAATCTAGAGGGGGGGGGGGGTCACAGTTTCAAAATAAGGGGTCACCCATTAGAGACACAGAGGAGGAGGAATTTTTTTTCAGCGGCTGGTTTGTGTTTAGAATTCTCTTCCCCGGAGAATCGTGGAAGCTCAATATACTCAAGGACGGGTTAGACAGATTGTTGATCAACTGGGAGTGAGGGGCAGGAAAATGGATTCAGGCCACAATCAGATCAGCCATGATCTTACTGATTGACAGAGCAAGTTAGACAGGCTGAATGGGCCTACTCCTGCTCTTATATTTATGTACATACACCATGATTAAAGCATACTTAGAAGCAATGTGCACAGTTCCGGTCTCCATGTTATGAAGACCATATTGAGGCACTAGGGGAAGCGCAAATAAGATTCACAAGGATGCGACCAGAACTGAGGATATCATAACCAAAGAAAATTGACCATCTGACAGAGCTCTTTTAGGACTGGAAGTGTTTGATAGGTTAGAGAAGATGTTTTCCACTTGTTGGAGAGACCAAAACTAGGGATCATAAACATAAGGCAGTTAATAATAAATGCAAGAGGAAATTAAGAAGAACTTGTTTAGCCAGAAGTGGTTAGAATGTGGAACTCACTATAACATGAGGTGAATATCACAGATCGATTTATGGCGAAACTAGATAAATAGATGACGGAGAAACCAAGGAGAATTTTCTGGTAAAGTTGATGAGTGGGGGGCTGCTGAATGACCTGTAAGAGAGGAGGGCAGTGAGAGTGCCCCCAAAAGGACAGTTTTCATTATTTTCACTGAACGTTCGAATCTTGGTTTTCTTTCACATTATATTAATGGGTGGCACAGTGGTTAGCACATCTGCCTTGCAGTGCCAGGGACCTGGGTTCAATTCCAAGCTCGGGTGACCATCTGTGTGGAGTTTACACATCCTCCCCGTGTCTGTGTGGGCTTCCCCCAGGTGCTCTGGTTTCCTCCCACAGTCCAAAGACATGCGGGTTAGGTGGATCGGCCATGGTAAATATGGGTAAATATACGGGATTACAGGGATAGGACCTGAGTGGGATTGTGGTCAGTGCAGACTCAATCGGCCAAATGGCTTCCTTCTGCGCTGTAGGGATTCTACGATTCTGTAGCGCACAACACTCATAGCTGTCTGAATGTTCCAGCCTATGCTGCTGGGATATAGCACTGCTCCACCTTGTAACAAAACAGAGGTGGTTTTTGGAATCGATCATCATGGGAATAAAAAGCAACAAGAACTTGGGAGAGGTTTGGATTAACAATAGCCAGCATGGATTTGTTAAAAGGAAGAACACACTTAGAATCATAGAATCCCTACAGTACAAAGGAGGCCGTTCGAACCATTGAGTCTGTATCAACCACAATCCCACCAGGCCCTAATCCCGTAACCTCATATATCTACCCTGCTAATCCCCGACACTAGGGTCAATTTAGCATGGCCAATCAACCTAACCTGCACGTTCTTGGATTGTGGGAGGAACCCGGAGCACTCGGAGGAAACCCACGCAGACTTGGGGAGGAAATGCAAACTCCACACAGTCATCCAAGACCGGAATTGAATTTGTGTCCCTGGTGCTGTGAGCCAGCAGTGCTAACCACTGTGCTACCAAGACTAACTGAACTTGACTAAGTGAATTTTTTAATGCAGCAACTGTGAAGATTGATGAAGGGAGTGCAGTGGATGTTGTCTATGTGGACTTTAAGAATAAGTTTGATAAAGTACCACAAAAAAGATTAATAAAATTGAAGTTTATGAAACAGGACGGTCAGTGCTCAATTAGATTAAAAAATGTTTAAGACGAGAAAGCAGCAAGTTTTGTTTATTTATTAGTGTCACAAGTAGGCTTACATTAACACTACAATGAAGTTGCTGTGAAAATCCCCTAGTCGCCATTAGCACGGCCAATGCACCTAACCAGCATGTCTTTCGGACTGTGGGAAGAAACCGGCGCACCCGGAGGAAACCCACAGACACGGGGAGAACGAGCAGACTGCGCACAGACAGTGACCCAAGCCAGGAATTGAACCCGGGTCCCCAGCACTGAGAGACAGCAGTGCTAACCACTGTGCCATCATGCCACCCCAGTTGTGGTACATGGTTGCTTTTCAGACAACAGAATGGTACATTGGCATTCCTCAAACATCATTACTGGGACCGCTGCTTTATCTTTTGCTTTGTATAAATCTTGGAATACGGAGTAAAATTACAAAATCTGCTGATGATACCGAACTTGTAGGACTGGCAAACAGGGAGGATGATATGAAACACACGCAACAGGAATTGGACTAACAAGCAGAATGGGCAGACAAGTAGCAAATGGATTTTGAAACAGTGGTGTGAGGTGATGCATTGTGGCAGATGGCATATTTTGGCAAGATGTAATGATTGGTGTGTCACAGGGATCATTGCTGGGGCCTCAACTCTTGACAATTCATATAAATGACTTGACAAAGGGACTGAAGGTATAGTTCCTAAATTTGCTAATGACAACAAACAGACATGGAGAGAGCACAAAAAGGCTACAAAGGGATATAGGTAGATGCTGTGAGTGGGCAAAAATCTAGCAAATGGAGTATAATGTGGGAGAGTGTGAAACTGTCCATTTTGGCAGGAAAAGTAAAAATGCATATTATCGAAATGGGAGAGAGATTACAGAGAAGATGCAGAAGGATCTGGGTGACCTAGTGCATGAATCACAAAAGGCTAGTATGCAGGTACAGCAAGTAATTCGGAAAGCTAACAATGCTATTTGTGAAGGGAATGGAATACAAAAGTAGGGAGGTTATGCTTCAGTTGTACAGGGCAGTGGTGAGACCACGTGCTGTACTACAGTATTGGTCTCATTTAAAGAATGAGGTAAACGTGCTGGACGCAGTTCAGAGAAAGTTCACTAAAGTGGTGTTCGAATTGGGAAGCTCGTCTTATGCGGAAAGATTGGACAAGCTAGGCTTGCATCTGCTGGAGTTTAGAAGAGTAAGAGATAACTTGATTGAAACATACAAGATTCGAGGGAGTCTTAACAGGGTCACTGTGGAGAGGATGTTTCCCCTTGTGGGAGAATCTAGAACTGGGAGCCATTATTTAAAAATAAGGGATCACTCATTTAGAGCAGCGATGAGGAGAATATTTTTCTCGAAGAGGATTCTCGAAGAACCACGCTGTTCCTCAAAAGGTAGTGGAAGCAGAGTCTTTAAATATTTTTTAAGGTAGAGCTAGGTAAGTTTTTGATTCACAAGGGGTGGGAAAGGTTATCGGGAGGTCGACAGGCATGTGGAGTTGCGGTTAAATCAGATGATTTTATTGAATGGTGGAGCAGGCTCGAGGGGTTGAGTGGCCTACTCCTGCAAGTTCATATGCAAGCCAAGTATTCTGAGTACCTTTCAGTGGGACCTCTATTGACCAGGATCCTAACAGGACACAATGCACAGGGTCCCATCAAACCACAGTTCATTCATCAAACGTACACAAGCTAAGATTGGAGTAGGGGGAATCTGCTTCATTTATTCACTTAATTTGATTTGATTTATTATTGTCACACGTATTGGTATACAGTGAAGAGTATTGTTTCTTGTGTGCTATACAGACAAAGCATACCATTCAGAGAAGGAAAGGAGAGAGAGTGCAGAATGTGTTAGTCTTGCTAGAGTGTAGAGAAATATCAACTTAATACGAGGTAGGTCCATCCAAAATTCTGATGTCAGCAGGGAAGCTGCTGCTCTTGAGTTGGTTGGTGCAGCCAAGGGGTAATCAGACGTCAAACCTCAGGATGCAAGGCTGTGCAATCTGACCCAGAATATTGTCCAGCCCACTGAAGTTCCAGGATAATAATTTCTTACAATCCACATTACCCAATCATAATTAGGCATATTTCCTGTCATTTCACCTCCACAGAAAACATTGTGCTCCATGTTATATCTTGCCTTCACTTATACTTGCAACCTAAAATCCCAAACCAAACACTTGAAACACTCATTACAACTGACAGGAATCCAGGTGAAAAGAAAATCTGTCTTTAATGTGTCAGTCAATTTTTCTATCTGTGCCCTCCTGATACCTTTAGTTATGCACAACAGTGTTGAGAGAGACCTGGATCTCTCAGTCCCAACAAAGGCGTACACACATATTACAAGCCATTTCCCTTAAAGCTTGCTCACTAGAGCTCTTTGTAAACATTATGGGTCAAGCTGAACCTTACAAGCAGCAAGGGACTCCAGCAGGAACAGCCGAAAGCTCGTCTCAAAGTATATCAGCAGGTTCTTCCACATTGCAATGTAATCAAAAGAGGGCAGCAGGCTGGAACAGGGATCAACGTGATACTCAGATTGGAGCTTAATGCTTCTAAATTGTCAGGCTGCTTGTCTGCTATCCAATACTGGATAAGCATAGATTTCCTCCACAAAATATAGGGAAAGTCGAAGCCATTGCCTTCAGTCCTTGCGGCTGAAGCCCTTTAGAACATAAGAACTAGGAGCAGGAGTAGGCCATTTGGCCCCTAAAGCCTGCTCTGCCATTCAATAAGATCATGGCTGATCTTTTCATGGACTCAGCTCCACTTACCCGCCCGTTCACCATAACCCTTAATTCCTTTACTGTTCAAAAATTTATACATCCTTGCCTTAAAAACATTCAATGAGGTAGCCTCAACTGCTTCACTGGGCAGGGAATTCCACAGATTCACAACCCTTTGGGTGAAGAAATTCCTCCTCAACTCAGTCCTAAATATGCTCCTCCTTATTTTCGGGCCATGCCCCCTAGTTCTAGTTTTACCTGCCAGTGGAAACAACCTCCCTGCTTCTATCTTATCTATTCCCTTCATAATCTCATATGTTTCTATAAGATCTCCCCTCACTCTTTTGAATTCCTATGAGTATAGCCCCAGTCTACTCAGTCTCTCCTCATAAGCCAACCCTCTCAACTCTGGAATCAACCTAGTGAATCTCCTCTGTACTCCTTCCAATGCGAGTATGTCCTATCTCAAGTAAGGAGACCAAAACTGTACACAACCACCAACTCTCTCTGGAGATAGAGGATGAACCAGACTGTTAGCTACCTTGGATGTCACGTTGGGCCCCGAGATGACCTCCAACCGCATATCCACACCACTATCAAGGCTACCTACCTAGCTCCACCTCCATAACATCGCCCGATTCTGCCTTGCCTTTGTTACCTCTTGAATTGCCTATTCCAATGCACTACAGGCCAGGGTCCAACGTTCTACTCTCCAAAAACATGATCTCATCCAAAACACTGTTGCCTCTGTCCTAACTCACATCAAGTCCCATTCATCCATTACTCATGCTCGCTGACTTATGTTCGCTCCCAGTTAAGCAACAGCCCAATTTTAAATTCTTACACTTGCTTCCAATTCCCTCCATGGTCTCGACTGATTACCTTTGTCATAGCAACCTCACTCTCAAGAAACAAAGCACTAAAAATCAAGTTGTCCCGTGTATAAATCATGAGTTGTTATAGTTTACCTCAAACATGAGCCAATAAAAACAAACCTGAAAAAGCCGATGCAGAATTGGCAAAAATGAAAATACATCTCCTTGTAATCTCCCGTCAAGTAAGAAGTGGCATTGGATCAACTAATTCATTTGACATCTAGGAAATATCACTCAAGCACTAGGCAAATCTAGACAGTACTTAACAAATGAAAATGCTCAACAAGGAGATTAGAATGGACTGGAATAAAACAGGAGTCAGTGTTGGAAAGGCAGCTGAAAGTAAAATGCACAAACTGCTTCTCCCAATAGGGGCTAGTTCTCACTCTCTATTAGTAAGTTTCCAGCTTGCTAAATAATCTTCGAAATATGTATGAATCATTCACACACATTCCATGGAATCCACAAAATCCCTACTGTGCAGAACGAGGCCACTCAGCCCATCGAATCTGCACAGACTCTCCAAAACAGCATCTTATCCTCTCCCCCCGCCCTATCCCCATGCATTTAGCATGGGCAATGCACCTAACTCGCACATCTTTGGACTATGGGAGGAAACCGGAGCACCTGAAGAATGTGTAGACTCCGCACAGACAGTCGCCTGAGGCCGGAATTGAAGCCGGGTCCCTGGCGTGTGAGGCAGCAATGCTAACCACTGTGCCACCGTGATTAACAGCATTCTCACCATGTGTAGAAGTTCATAGCAGGCTACAATTTGAACATAATAAACAATATACAAGTTTTCTTCCTTCAGTTCTATTCTGGAGCACACAGACTTGAGAATATTTCACAGGTCTGTTGAAACCTAGCCCTGCTCTTCAGGATTATTTAGTCATTCAAGGAATTTACATCATTGCAACATTATGGGGGGGTTTAAGTCAGTCAGATTGACAGCAATATAGACTTAACTATTCTTTGGAATTGTGAGGGACCAGGTCAGAAACCCCAAAGTATGTTACGAAGCCCAGCTGGACCCCAACAGTTTTTTCTATTTTGCATTAGTGAGAGGATAAGGTGTTTCACTCCAGATGTGATTCGAGAACAAAGAACAGTAAAGCACAGGAACAGGCCCTTCGGCCCACCAAGTCTGTGCCGACACGGATGCCTCTCTAATCTGAAATTTTCTTGCCTCTATTTGGTTCATATCCCTCTATTCCCTGCCTATTCATGTATCTATCCAGATGCCTCTTGAATGTTGTTATAGAATCTGCTTCCACCACCTCCTCCAGCAGCGCGTTCCAGGCATTCACCACCCTCTGTGTGAAAAACCTGCCCCTTACACCTCTTTTAAACTTTCCCCCTCTCACTTCCTATGCACTCTTCAACCCTGGGAAAAAGACTTTGACTATCCACTCTATCCAAACCTGTCATAATCTTGTAAACCTCTATCAGGTCCCCCCATATCCTCCAACGCTCCAATGAAAACAATATAAGTTTGTTCAATCTTTCTTCATGGTCCACATCCGCCAGACCAGACAACATCCCAGTAAACCTCTTTTCAACCTTTCCAATGCATCAACATCCTTCCGGTTGTCTGGCAACCAGAATTGATACAATTCTCCAAAAGTCTTATACAGCTGCAAGATGATTTTCCAATTCCTATACTCTAAGCCCCGACCGATGAAGGCCAGCATGCCATACGCCTTCTTGACCACCTTGTCCACCTGAGTTGCCACCTTCAGGGAACTGTGGATCTGCATTTCTAGATCCCTCTGTATGCTAACTAATATTTCTAAGGGCTTTACCATTTACTTTATACTTTCCTTCTGCAGTAGATCTTCCAAATAGCATCACTTCACATTTGTCCGGTTCCATTCCATTTGCCATCTTTCGGCCCAGGTCTCCAGCCAATTTATATCCTGCTGCGTCCTCCGACAATCCTCCTCTATATCCACTACTCCACAATTTTTGTATCATCTGCAAATTTACTAATCACACCACCTACGGAGCTTAACTTTTACCAATTGGAAATACTTAAACATGATAAGGTAGAATTCTTAACTGCTAACCTATCTCTATTAGTTCCAATTCAAGCAATATTCCTCTTATGGAATTAAACTCCTCTTCAAAATCAGTTAGCAAACTCCCAGGCTTATAAGTTTGGGCTTGTTAACAGTTCAAGAGCCTTTGGAACCCTTCTGGGGAGGGGGAGGGGCAAGAGGGGTGGCGGTGGAGGGAGGTGAAAGGGATGGCGGCAGAGGGGGGAGGGGTGGCGGCAGAGGTAGGGGGGCAAGAGGGGCAGTGGCGGCGACGGCGGCGCGGGGCGAGAGGGACAGCGGTAGCGTGGGAGGGGGGGGCGAGAGGGCGGCGGCGGCAGGGCAGAGAGAGACAGAATCAGGGGAGAGAGAGACAGAGTGTCACCTCTTGCTTCTTTCAGGACCAGGCAGAAACTGACTCTTAAAATAAAACAGAACTGTGTATTTTCCCTGTAGGGCGAGTTCCACCCAGTCACATGACTCTGTCAATCAACCTCATCAAAACCTTACTCTGAAACCCCAGGGAAAAAAACAAAAACAAACAAAATTGCATCAATTCAGATTAAAAGAAACATACTTCCACCTAAAATAAATCATTAGCCTGCATTCTCAACATGTGAGCTGCCTGCTGCAGACAAATCAGCACCGTGTAAACAGAGCTGAATTATAAACATACCCCTTACCAAAAACATGATATAAATACAATTGTTAAAGGCACAGTATCATTCCAGAATTTAGACAGTTCAGGAGAGATTTAATGGAGTTGCTTAAAATGATAGAAAGATTAGATTTGATAGTTTCAAATAATCGGCTTGGTTTCATGAAGGAATCCAAGATGGGGTGCGGGTGCAATCTGAAAACTAGTGCTTGGTGATCAAGGAATGAAATTGGGGAGCACATTTTGAAAAGAATAGTAGAAACCTGAAGCTCCAAAAATCAATCAGTGCTGGGTCAAGTGAAGCTTTCAAAACTGACATCAACAGATTGGTAGCCAATTAGCCAAGTTGGTTAGATGGCTAGTGTGGAGATTAGAAGAATTAAAACAGCAGAGGTTTAATTCCTGTCCTGGCTGATGCTGACATGGGACCTGACCTTTGAGAGTGAAAGGCAATGGCAAACCACCACTGTTGAAAGCTTCAATGAAACAATAGCGCGCGATGAAGCTTCAGCAATCACGGACATGCTTCAGGCATGTATAGCACACCATCAATACATTATTGTTAAAGCGGAGTATCAAAGGATACAGATCAAAGGCGAGGAACTGGAGCTGAGGTACAGATCAGACAGGGTCTGACTGAAATAGCTCAAGGGTCTGAATCACCAACTACTATTTCATTACAAACAGGAACAACGTCAAATTTTAGAAACCTCTCTAACCACAAAGCCTGCATCAATTTCAAGAAGAAATTAATCTAGCTCTTTGGGATCAAGGGATATGGGGGGGGGGACCAGGATATTGAATTTGATGATCAGCGATGATCATAATGATTGGCGGAGCAGGCTCGAAGGGCCAAATGGCCTCGTCCTGCTTCTACTTTCTATCTCTCTCACTCAATGTTTTGTGAGAGATATGGGAGTCACCTTGCGTTCTTTTACTTAATTACTTTCTGGAAATCAATCCAAAAGCAATTACCGCACCAATTCCAAGATGTCCGATAAATGTATTTCCGGAACCTTTTAGGGAACGTGCACAGATTGCACATTTCCTTCAGTGGAACTGCTGACTCACTGAGCTATTTAAACAGCCCTTCACCAAGCCCTTCAGTTAGGGAAACTGAAAATAAAACACAATTGTGCATTGATATCACACCTTTCACAAGCCCAGGAAATCCCAAAGCCCTTTACAGTCGATTACGTACTTCTGAAGTGCTGTCTGTCTGTCTTGTAATGTGGGAAATGCAGCAGCCAATTTGCACTACTTCTTTGAAGTAGTGTTGTGGGATCTTCCATGTCTGTGTTTATGCTCCACATGCGCCTCCTCCCATCCTTTCTTTGTTTTTTCATTCATGATGTGGAGATGCCGACGATGGACTGGGGTGGGCACAGTAAGAAGTCTCCCAACACCAGGTTAAAGTACAACAGGGTTTATTTGGTAGCATGAGCTTTCGGAACGCTGCTCCTTCATCAGGTGAGTGGAGGATTTGGTTCACAAACAGGGCATATATACATACATATATATATATATATAAAATATATATATAAAATATATAGAGACACAATTACAAGATAATGGTTGGAATGCGAGTCTTTGCAGGTAACCAAGTTTTAAAGGTACAGACAATGTGAGTGGAGAAAGGGTTAAGCACAGGTTAAAGAGATGTGTATCGTCTCCAGCCAGGACAGTTCGAGAGATTTTGCAAGCCCAGGCAAGTCGTACGGGTTACAGATAGTGTGACATGAACCCAAGGCTACCACCGACATTGCAAACTGCCGGCTCAAAGTGGAGAGGATCTCCAAGAAGGTCGTGCATATCGACAGACATCAAATTTCTACAAAGATGCAAGAAAGCAGACAAGATATCAAAAGGACTACAGATCATGAACCTACTCAGGTCAACCTATAACACAGACTATGCTGAGAGACTTTGCCATCGCACCTCTCTCACACTCCTCAACCACCTCATACACCAGCTCTACAGCAAACGCCGCAGCCTGGAAACCAAGATAGAGTCCATATTCTCAACTTGCGCTCAGGACGCAGACCAGCTGCGAAACTCTGCCAAGCAAAAGAGACAAAGGAACTACACTATCTCCATGCACACCAAGAACAGGAAATTTGACAAACTCGGCATCACCACCAGCAGCAACCCTGTAGAAAACAGTACCACTGCAGAGAAGTCCATTGTCAACTTGTCGGACTACACACTTCAACCAGATGAAATCGAAGTTCTCAGCCGAGGGCTCAATTTCTGCCCCACCACCAAAATGGACCCCCGTCTTGCAGCAGACACAGAGAATTCATCAGGCGAATGAGGCTGTGGGAGTTCTTCCACAAACCCCAAGAGGCCAACAGCGAACACAATGAGACAACCAATGAACCAGAACAGCTGACCAGAGATCCACTGTAATTACAAGGTTCGAACAAGACCTCTTCACCGCAAAGGACCTTCAACCAACACTACACACTAGATACATCGATGACATTTTCTTCCTTTGGACTCACGGCAAATAAATCACTGAAACAACAATATGATGACATCAACAAGTTCCATCCCACCATCAGACTCACCATGGACTACTCTCCAGAATCGGTTGCATTCTTGGACACACGGATCTCCATCAAGGACAGTCACCTCAGCACTTCACTGTACCGCAAACCCACGGATAACCTCATGATGCTCCACTTCTCCAGCTTCCACCCGAAACACGTTAAAGAAGCCATCCCCTACAGACAAGCCCTCTGAATACACAGAATCCGCTCAGATGAGGAGGATCGCAACAGACACCTACAGACACTTAAAGACACCCTCGTAAGAACAGGATATGGTGCTCGACTCATCGATCGATAGTTCCCTCACGCCACAACGAAAAAACGCACCGACCTCCTCAGAAGACAAACACAGGACACAATGGACAGAGTACCCTTCGTCGTCCAGTACTTCCCCGGAGCGGGGAAGCTATGACATCTTCTGCAGAGCCTTCAACACGTCATCGATGAAGACGAACATCTCGCCAAGGCCATCCCCACACCCCCACTACTTGCCTTCAAACAGCCACGCAACCTCAGACCAGTGTACGCAGCAAACTACCCAACCTTCAGGAGAATAGTGACCACGACATCACAGCAACCTCTAAGATGTGCCGGATCATCGACACGGTTGCCATCATCTCAGGTGAGAACACCATCTACCAGATACACGGTACATACTCTTGCGACTCGGCCAACGTTGTCTACCTGATACGCTGCAGGAAAGGATGTCCCGAGGCATGGTACATTGGGGAGACCATGCAGACGCTACAACGGGTGAATGAACACCGCTCGACAATCACCAGGCAGGAGTGTTCCCTTCCTGTCGGGGAACACTTCAGTAGTCAAGGGCATTCAGCCTTTGATCTTCAGGTAAGCATTCTCCAAGGCAGCCTTCAAGACACATGACAACGCAGAATTGCCGAGCAGAAACGGATGCCAAATTCCACACGAGGACGGCCTCAACAGAGATCTTGGGTTCATGTCACACTATTTGTAACCCCACCACTTGCCTGGGCTTGCAAAATCTCACTAACTGTCCTGGCTTGAGACAATTCACATCTCTTTAACCTGTGCTTAACCCTCTCTCCACTTGCATTGTCTGTACCTGTAAAGATTACCTTTTAAGACTCGCATTCCAATATATACATATATATATGCCCTGTTTGTGCACCAAATCCTCCACTCACCTGATAAAGGAGCAGCGCTCCAAAAGCTTGTGTTACCAAATAAACCTGTTGGACTCTAACCTGGTGTTGGGAGACTTCTTACTTTTCACTCATGGGGTGTGAACGTCACTGACTGGGTCAACATTTCTTGCCCATCCCCAATGCCTTTGAACTGAGGGCCATTTTAAAGGCACAATTAAGAGTCAACCACATTGCTAAGGATCTGGAATCACATGTTGGGGTGACACGGTGGCACAGTGATTAGCACCACTGCCTCACAGCATCAGGGACCCAGATTCGATTCTCGGCTTGGGTCTCTGTCTGTGCGGAGCGTGCATGTTCTCCCCGTGTCTGCGAGGGTTTCCTCCGGGCACTCCCGCTTCCCCTCTCAGTCCGAAAAACGTGATTAGGTGCATTGGCCACACTAAATTCTGGGTTTGGGGAGTACAGGGGTCTCCTTCCCCCTGGTGCCACACACCAGTGTCTACCTGGACAGCTCAGTGCCGCGGGACTCAGGCAACCATCGCAATAAAGGTCCGAAGTTCGATGGAATGGAGTGTTGGGGGGGGGGGGTGCCACGACTAAGAGGGAAGCTGCACCCTGACAAGCCTGCATGAATAGCCCACAGATCAGGGGGTCAAAGGGATACCACACTCTTTACTGGAAGCGGAGGCACAAAGACTCCAGAGGCCCAAGTGCAGTATGGGTGCCTTGCAGATGATGGGCTCAAGGAGGGAGGGGGCAGGTCGGGAAGAGTGGCTGAATCAAAGAACAGACTTGTTCTGGAGGCTGCTAGCCTTTCTCCTCTGGCTTGCTGACATCCTGCACAGTCTGGTGAAGACAGGTGGGCTGGAGAGATTGATAGGAGTGTACTGGATCGTGTAAAACAAGTGTGCTGGACTGGCCTTTAAATATGACACTGATAAATAAACTTTAAAAAGATGCTGCCTGACATCTTTTGTTCTTCAGATTTCCAGCATTCCGTGGTTATTACTGTTTTGCATCCAGTGCTTGGGTTATTTACTTATATAATGGCCTTATTAATCTGTGTCACAACTTTGAGTCACTCATGAATCTATACTCCAAGATCACCTTGGTTCAGTACCAAGCTTTTGGTTCTGACGTGTCAGTCAGTAAATACTAGCACAACTACATCCAGGCCTGTATTCAACCATGTGTCTGCTGCTCGCACTAACAGATCTTTGTACACCGATCTAACATTTACCACCAGAGTATAATCGCACCTTTCACAACCTCAGGATTTTCCAAAATGTTTTACTGCCAATTAAACACTTTTGTATTTGCTGTCATCATGTAGGGAAGTCTAACATTCAATTTGTGCACAGCAAGATCCCATAAGCAACAATGTGATTACAACCAGATGACTTGTTTTTGTACTGATGCGGATTGAAGGACAAATGTTGGTCCAGGAAATCGGGGAACTGCTGCTTAATCACTGCACGTCAATAAAAATACTTCACTGGCTCTCCTGCACTTTGGGACCTCCTCAGGTCATCAAAGCCCCTGCTATAAAAGGATCTTTCTCCTCCTGCATCAGCTTGAATTCAACCTGTTCAATTTTCACTCTTTCTCTCCTCAAACGATACAAAAGTCTGAGGTCACGTACCAACCGACTCAAGAACAGCTTCTTCCCTGCTGCCACCAGACTTTTGAATGGACCTACCTTATATTAAGTTGATCTTTCTCTGCACCCTGGCTATGACTCTAACACTACATTCTGCATCCTCTCCTTTCCTTCTTTATGAATGGTATGCTTTACCTGCATAGCGCACAAGAAACAATACTTTTCACTGTATGTTAATACATGCGACAATAATAAATCAAATAAAACTTGATGCGCACACAGCTACAGTGTTCCTTGGGTACTGTCCCCAGTTGTCTGCTCTTTAGGCTTAAGCTGTCAGCCTGTCTGGGTGCTGTGGATGTCCCTGAGCCAGAGGTGCCAGTATTGCCAACTGTACCCACTGCAGAGGTAACTCAGAAATCTATAACCCTTAGAATGAGGAAATAAGTACCAGTTGATCATTAGCAACCAAAGTGCATACTTTGCAACAATATGAATGGGGGTTGGCTTTTGCATATAATTAGATTGCACTCCACCAGGCCATTTGACTTAGAGTCAACACTCCATATTAGCCTCCTCACATCCCTCTTGGTGTAAACTTCGTCACATATCCTTTTCTCCCAAGTGTGATTCTTAAATTTCCATTTAAATGCATCTATCCACTTGAAGTTCCCTATGTTACATGGCTGTGGACTAAGAGCTGGAAAGTGGGATTTAACTGGACCTCTCGTTTTAGCCAACACAAGACATGATGGGTTGAATGTGCCGCAGTCTTCCATAACATAAATTTCTACAATCAGTGCTTTTAACTAACTGTTCCTTTTGGAAGCAAGTTACACATGCAGAGACCCACACACACAGACCCTTTTTCAGCCTGTGGGAGCAACTTAATCCAATTAATTACAAGCCTGATCACTGACATCAATGCAGCCCACAAAATGGTAGGGTCTTAGTTGTTTTCTCATTTGTGCCTGTATCCCTGCTGTTTTAACCATCAGCCATCTCAGCAACACTTCCTCCATCGCCCCTACTATTTTCATTCTGGGGTTGTACGAAAGTAAGAAGCATTAAAGTGGGGTCACGGCAGAAGGAAGTTTGGGCAGCACTCAGCCACAAGGGGTTTAGCAGCAACTCACCAAGGCTCCTTTGACCGCACGTTGCAAAACTTCAACCAGGAGTACAAGGCAACAGGGTACTGTGTACACCACCACCTGTAAAATTGCTTGTCAAGTCACACACAATCCTGACTTGGAACTATAATCGCCATTCCTTCACTTGTGGAGTCAAAATCCTGGAACATCCTCCATAATAGCACCATCTAAACCACACGATCTGCAGCAGATCAAGGCAAGGGGCTCAGCGCCCCCTCCTTGAGAAACTAGGGAAGAACAAATACTGGCCTTGCCTGTAACACTCACGCCCTCAGCACGAATACAAAAAACATACTTTGCTTTCAAAACCTCGATCAATGCATTAATCTGTTAGCAACTTACTTGAAAAGCTTTGCATTTCTCTTCTTTCAACTGTTTTTCAACTTCCACGTGTCGTGCCAATCGATCCAGTGTTGACAGGACTCTTTCCTTTTGCCAATCAATGTGATCTTTTGGTTTCTGTTTCATTTGCAGAACAAAAAAACAAAGCAGCAATTGATGTGATTTATACAAAAAACTGGGAACACCCGTTTTAAAATTTCATCAAAATGCTCGATTTCTAATTTCATCATCAGCGTTGGAGGTGTCAGACATTTACTGTCCATGCTCCAATTCCCCGGAGGTGGTGGTGCTCTTTGTTAAACCACAGCGACTTCATAGAATGATCCAGAAAAAGGTCAACCTGCCCAGCACGCCTGTTCCAAGTTTTTGGTAGAAACATCCAACTAGTTCATTTCCCCTCCCTCTTAGTTTTTCTCCACGGTGGCACAGTGGTTAGCACTGCTGCCTCACAGCACCAGGGGTCTGTGCGGAGTCTGCACATTCTCCCCGTGTCTGCGTGGGTTTCCCCCCTCAGTCCGAAAGACATGCTGGGTTAAGTGGATTGGACATGCTAAATTGTCCCTTAGTGTCCCAAGATGTATAGGTTAGGGGGGGACTGGCGGGATAAATGTGTGGGATTATGGGAATAGGGCCTGGGTGCAGTCCCGATGGGCCGAATGGCCTTCTTCTGAACTGTAGGGTTCTGTAATTCTCTGAATAATGTATTTCTCCAATTTCCTTTTGGAAGTTACCACCAAATCATCTTTTCAGACAGTGCGTTACAGTAATTCACTGTGCAAAAGCAAGGTTTCCTCACACTACCTAGCGTTCTTTTTTCCAGCTTCTTTAAATCTGTCCTCTGGTAACCAATCCTTCTGCTCGTGAAAGTTTCCTCTTATTATTTAATCAATTCTTGCACACCTGGATTAAATCTCCCCTTAGGCTTCTCTGCTCCAAGGAGAACAAGTTTTTGGAGTCTTTCTAACATAATTGAGCCCCTTCATTCCTAGAATCCATCTAGTTAAACTTCCTCCCCAAAATCTTCCTCTGAAATTGAACGCAATGCTCCAGCAGAGACCTATCTAGTGTTCCATGATGGTTGAGCAGAATTTCTTTTTGGTATTCCATTAAAATCAAAAATTACATGAATTTCTTTTTAAAAACAGCCTCATCAAATTGTCCTGCCACCAACGCCTCTACTTTCTCAGGAGGCTACAGAAATTCAGCATGTCCATTACGACTCTCACCAATTTTTACAAATGCACCATAGAAAGCATCCTTTCTGGAGGTATCGCAGCTTGGTATGGCTCCAGCTCTGCCCAAGACCGCAAGAAACTACAAAGGGTTGTGAACGAAGCCCAGTCCATCATGCAAACTAGTCTCCCATCCACTGACTCCATCTACATTTCCCACTGCCTCGGAAAAGTAGCCAGTATAATCAAAGACCCCGGACATACACTCTTTCTGATTGGCAGTCAGTGACTAGTGGGGTTCTGCAGGGATCTGTGCTAGGACCCTAACTGTTCACATTGTATATTAATGATTTGGAAGGGGGAACTGAATGTATTATTTCCAAATTTGTAGATGAGTTGGAGGGTGAGCGGTGAGGAGGATGCAGAGATCCTTCAGCGTGATTTGGACAGGCTGTACCAATGAACAACTGCATGACAGATGCAGTATTCTGTGGAATAAATGTGAAATTATCCACTTTGGTAGCAATAATAGGAAGAAAGATTATTACTTGAATGGGTGTAAACTGAGAGAGGTGGATACTCAATGAGACCTTGGAGTCCTTGTGCATCAGTCACTGGAAGTAAGTGCATAGGCGCAGCAGGCAGTAAAGGCAGCAAATGGTATGTTAGCCTTCATAGCGAGAGGATTTGAGGATAGGGATGTTTTGCTGCAATTGTACAGGGTGCTGGTGAAGCCACACCTGGAGTATTGTGTGCAGTTTTGGTGTCCTT
The DNA here is from genome assembly GCF_964213995.1 of Mustelus asterias. Taxonomy (NCBI): domain Eukaryota; kingdom Metazoa; phylum Chordata; class Chondrichthyes; order Carcharhiniformes; family Triakidae; genus Mustelus; species Mustelus asterias. The sequence goes on from NW_027592225.1 coordinate 29,599, forward strand.
ATCTGAGGAAGGATGTCCTTGCTATAGAGGGAGTACAGCGAAGGTTTACCAGGCTGATTCCTGGGATGACGGGTCTGTCATATGGAAAGAGACTAAGTCGGTTAAGATTATATTCATTTGAATTTAGAAGAGTGAGAGGGGACCTCATAGAAACTTATAAAATTCTAACAGGGTTAGACAGGGTAGATTCAGAATGTTCCCAATGGTGGGGTCAAGAACGAGGGGTCATAGTTTAAGGATTAGGGGTAAACCTTTTGGTACTGGAGGTGAGAGAAATTTCTTCACCAAGAGACCGGTGAACGTGTGGAATTCACACCACAGAAAGTAGTTGAGGCCAAAACATGAGTGATTTCAAGAAGAAATTAGATTTAGCTTTTGGGGCTAAAGGGGTTAAGGGATAAGGGAGGAATCAGGATATTGAATTCGATGATCAGCCTTGATCAAGATGAATGTCAGAACAGGCTCGAAGGGCCGAAAGGCCAACTGCTGCTTCTTTCTATGTCTCTACATTTCTATGTCTGTTGCGAGTTCCACATTTTAATCAGTTTCTGGCTGAAAGTAGTTCCTCCCGAATTCCTTACCTGATCTATCGGTGATTAACATTCTGTGATTTCGAACTCTCTCCAGATGTCGACCCCTGTTAAGCCCCTGAATAATCTTGTGTACAATCCTGTACTCACCCTTTGGTGCTGCACAGTATTTCCTTCACTGTCTTCATCGCTTAACAGATCGATACATTCCAAAACCGGCCTTAACGGCTGCTCCTTTAACCACACAGGAAAAAATAATTACTCCACAGACACACTTCAACACAAAGTTGTTGTGCTAGCCCTCTCGGTTTCTGTATCACAAACACCAAACCCGTTCCCAGGCAGGAGGTACCGCACTGCTACAAAGCCAATCTACCAGGCCAAAGAACTGCAAAATAAGTGAGCACAACGCGGTCGCGAAAAACAAAACCCTGTTTCCTCTTACCCTATGAGTCGGTGCTCCCAATTAGACTTTTCTCAGTGATATGACTGGTGAGGAGTAGCTGGAGTCTTTATCCGCTTTGTACCCGGAGGAAACCCCCGCAGACACGGGGAGAACATGCAGACTCCAAACAGGCAGTGACCCGAGCCGGGAATCAAATCCGGGTCCCTGGTGCTGTGAGGCAGCAACGCTAACCACTGTGCCACCCATAATTTCGTTAGGGCTAACTTAGCTGATTAAAAGTCTCCATTCTTGAAATACGAACACCCATGATTTGGAAGCGATTGCAATTTCAGTTGTATAACTTTCTCTGGTTCCATCACAGGTGGTCAGTTGAGAAATGCCCATTTCCCCTCCCCTTGGCCGACCAAGTGAACTGCAAGACTTTTTTCATTGGTAAAATAGGGCAGAAACCCAAAAGGATGTTTAAAAACCAAATCTGAAGACCATAACACTGAATTTACAATATACTTTACAGAATGAGAATGCAATATTGCAAAGGGAGAGATAGTAAGGTCACATACTCCTTGAAATACAAGTGTTTAAATAAGTTAAGAGGGACACAAGGATCATGGATGGATTTTCTTATGAGGAGAGGCTGTGTAGGATGGGCTTGTAGTTACTGGAGTTTAGAAGAATGAGAGGTGACATTATTGAGAGACATACAGGATTCTCAGGGGCCTTGCTGAGAGATTATTTCTCCTTGGGGGGGGGGGTTTAAATCAAAGACCCAAGGGCATAATCTCAGAATAAGGGGTCGCCCGTTTAAGACTGAGGTGAGGAAGAATTTCCTCTCTCCAAGGGCAGTGAATCTGTGGAATTCTCCACCACACAGGGTTGTAGGGGCTGGGTCATTAAGTGTGTTCAAGGTTGAGATAGATATTCAATCAGTAAGGGAACCGAGGGTTATGGGGATAAGGTGGGAAAGTGGAGTTGAGGATTATCACCAAATCTGTCATGAGCTCATTGAATTGGGCAGACTCAAAGGGCTGAAAGGCCGACTTCTGCTTCTACATCTTATGGCTGAGGGTAAAGGTAAAGTCGCCATAGTCCCAGATGATCATAGGTTGCTCTCCCCTTTGAGGGGAAGGGCTGGATCACCTCACCTCAGGCGAGCGGCAAGGTCGAGAAGGTAGGGCCTTCATGTGTAACTTCAGCCGGTATAGGAATTGAACCCGAATCACTCTGCATCACAAACCAGCTGTTCAGCCAACTGGGCTACACCAACACTGAGGGGCCGGAGGTACTAATACAGACACCACTAACTGTAGCGACGCAAGTAATAATGCCATTAAAAATGCAAACAGCATTTGTGTGTCTGAGTAACCAGAATTGGACACAGTGCTCACCCCAATGGCTAAATGGGAGTATCGCACTCGAGGCCGAGAGAAGGGCTTCCTTACTTGGTACTTCAGGGCACCTGCCCAGATGACAGCAGTGTTAATCTGGTTATCACTCGGCAGGTCATAACCAGGATCAACATTCCCTATGTCCCTACAGGATATAGAAAAGCCGGAGGAGAAAATAGCACAAAGCAAGCAAATTGCCAATGCTAGCCAACAATACCATTTGGCGCATGTATTGGCAATTCTTCACCCATGCCATATCCGTCCACACTATTGCAAATTCTACTGTTACATTGCAGGAATCCAGAGGTCATGCCTTCAAGGTAGAATTAAGATTGTGAATGGATCAGTGCCTTCTGAGGGCCCCAACAGCTCATGTCATTTTGCAATGATAGCGTGGCATGGGGCCTAAGTCAGGTTAGCGTGCAGGTTATGCACTCCTGACATGGGGCATGCTTTGAATTTCTCAAAATCGGATATCTGCTGGCCTAACAAGATAGCACTCCAAGGACACAGAGTCGCTACCCACCAAAGACAAACTCTAGACCCATGTCTCCTGATATACCCAAAGGAACTCTGACATTGCTGGGCACCCTCTAACCAAGACTGCAAGAAACTACAAAGGGTTGTGAACGAAACCCAGTCCATCACTCAAACCAGCCTCCCATCCATTGACTCTGTCTACACTTCCCGCTGCCTCAGAAAAGCAGCCAGCACCATCAAGGATCCCATGCACCCCAGAAATTCTCTCTTCCACCTTCTCCCATCGGGAAAACATTACAAAAGTCTGAGGTCACATACCAACCGACTCAAGAACAGCTTCTTCCCTGCTGCCATCAGACCTTTGAATGGGTCTAGTTTGCATTAAGTTGATCTTTCTCTACACCCTAGCTGTGACTGTAACACTACATTCTGCACCCTCTCCTTTCCTTCTCTATGAACGGTATGCTTTGTTTGTATCATGTGCTGGAAACAATACTTTGCACTGTATCCCAATACATGTGGCAATAATAAATCAAATCAATTGGTGGGTCCTATTCAACCTGCCTCATGTATAACCTTCCATGATCATTACTCTGGAACTCATTGTACTCCAGCCTTTTGAGGCCAAGGAGAATTCCAAAAGAACGCCTAACATAGTAGGCGATCCCTTGGCCAGTGTAAACGGGCGGGTGGGGAGAGGTAACACTAAGTTAAAAACCACGGCACAGTGGCACAGTGCTCAGCACTGCTGCCTCACAGCTCCAGGGGCCTGGGTTCAATTCCCAGCTTGGGTCACTGTCTGTGTGGAGTTTACACGTTCTCCCCGTGTCTGCGTGAGTTTCCTCTGGTGCTGAGGTTTCCTCCCACAGTCCAAAGATGTGCGGGTTAGGTGCATTGGCCACGCTAAATTGCCCCTTAGTGCCCCGGGATGCATAGGTTAGAGGGATTAGTGGGATATATGTGTGGGGTTGTGGGGATAGGGCCTGGGGTGGGATTATTGTCGGTGCAGACTCGATGGGCTGAATGGCCTCCTTCTGTACTGTAGGGTTTCTATGATTAACAAAAAACGATCAATAGATGCAATAAAAAACAGGTGAAGAGGGCACTCAGTAGAGCGTACGGCTCTGCTACACTGTGTTAACTCAACACTGTTATAATTCTGCAGCTCTTTCTTGGTGCTTTTACCCATCTGGTTACTACCTCCCTACCTCTAACAACAACTTTTTATTAAGAGCTTCCATCTCACCAAAGAGGCTTCAGGCCAATCCCCATCCAACAACCTGCTCTGAAAACTCTGCTCACATTTTGAGCAGCTGCGACAATCCACAACTGAAAACAAACAACGACATTCTGATTAAAATAACCCACAACATTCTGAGAAAAAAAAAGTCAATCCACCCTATATCCCACCCTTCAACAAAATTTCCAGGGTCTGTGTCCACAACTTCACCGAAATCTAATCAGTTATTCCTTGGGTCATACCCTATTTGTCTACCAAGTTTCGTTGAAATCTGCCCATCAGCTTTTGAGAAATTCTTTACAGGCAAACTGACAATCAGAGGACAAAATATTACCGCGGAGGTTTAAAAAAATGTTACAAACGAGCTGGCCAGTCCAGAGAGAGACCGTTTGCTTCCCGCTTAATTGCCAAAGCAGCAGGGTAGAGGCCACTGGTCAAAATGGGCCTAGAGCACTGTGTCCAATTCTGGTCACGAAGACATGTGTAAGATGCCCAGTTCCCAGAAGGTGGTTCGGAGAATAACCAGGAGGATGGCCTCCATCACCCCTGACGGTGGCACACTGGTTAGCACTGTTGCTTCACAGCGCCAGGGACCCGAGTTCGATTCCCAGCTTGGGTCACTGTCTGCGTGGAGTTTGCACATTCTCCCTGCGTGGGTTTCCTCCGGGTGTTCCAGTTTCCTCCCACAGTCCGAAAGACGTGCTGGTTAGGTACAATGGCCGTGCTAAATTCTCCCTCACTGTACCCGAACAGGTGCCGGAGTGTGGCGACTCGGGGATTTTCACAGTGTTAACGTAAACCTACTTGTGACAAATAAATAAACTTTACTTTGCTCCTGGTGATTGCTAGCTTGTGCTATGCCATCTCCCCAAAGGGTGCAGTGTCCACTGGAGGAGAAAAAAAGACAGAGGAAGATACAGGGAAAGACCTGCCTCACCTTCACTTGGATCAATTAGAGAGGTATCCCAAAGTACGTTCTGTGGTCAAGGGATCAGAGGGGAAAAAGTACCAACTATGCAGACAAATACACAACATTCGAATACGTACGCTCACAAATATCACTTCTTCTTCACTCTCACGTTTTTCTGCTGGCATCAATCCATCGCTGGACGACATGATAGAAAAGGAGGATCTACAAGGGAAAAGACCGCATAAAATATTGGCGAAATGTCTTCAAATACCTTTGAAAATCATCAGAGAGCAGGCTTGCCAAAAAAATACTGCATTCTATTTATAAGCCGCCATTGCTAAAGCAAGCTTAAAATGCGAAATAGCTGCTTGAGAATTGCTTCACAGAGTCAGCAATGTTATCTTCTGTAAAAGTTTGCCCAACCATTCCATGAGACAGCTTTTTTTCCTAAGCCTTTCAGCTTCACTGGCGAGACCAGCGTTTTTTGCCCAAACCAAATTGAGGCGGCGACGTGGAGTTGTCTTCTCGAACTGCTGCAGTCTGTCTGGGGTGACATATCTGTAGCAGTTGGCACAACTTGAATGGCTCATTTCAAGAGCAGTTAAGAGTCAACCACATTGCTGTGGGTCTGGAGTCACATGTAGGGTAACCACAGTAAGAAGTCTCACAACACCAGGTTAAAGTCCAACAGGTTTATTTGGTAGCATAAGCCACACAAGCTTTCAGAGCGTTGCCCCTTCATCAGGTGAGTGAAGAGTTGTGTTCACAAACAGGGCATATATAGACACAAACTCAATTACAATATAGTGGTTGGAATGCGAGTCTTTACAGGTAATCAAGTCTGTCTGCTTACCTGTAAAGATTCGCATTCCAGCCATTCGTTGCAATTGAATTGGTGTCTATATATGCCCTGTTTGTGAACCGAACTCTTCATTCACCTGATGAAGGGCAATGCTCCGAAAGCTCGTGCTACCAAATAAACCTGTTGGACTTTAACCTGGTGTTGTGAGACTACTTACTGTACTTACCCCAGTCCAACGCTGACAACTCCACATCATGTAGGGCAAGGACAGCAGATTTCCTTCCCTACAGGACATTAGTGAACCAAGTTGGTTTTATGACAATGAATGACAATTTAATGGTCACCACCACTAAGGCTAGGTTTAAGTTAATTTATTAGTGTCACAAGTGGGCTTACATTAACAGTGCAATGAAGTTACTGTGAAAATCCCCTAGTCGCCACACTCCGGTGCCTGTTCGGGTACAGGGAGAATTTTAGCATGTGCACCTAACCAGCGCGTCTTTCAGACTGTGGGAGGAAACCGGAGCACCCGGGAGGAAACCCACGCAGACACGGGGAGAATGTGCAGACTCTGCATAGACAGTGACCTAAGCCAGGAATCGAACCCAGGTCCCTGACGCTGAGGCAGCAGTGCTAACCACTGTCCCACCGTGCCGCCCGACTCGATTTCAAATCCAAATTTATGAACTGAATTTCTAAATTAAATGTAAATTCCACCAAATGCCATGGTGGGTTTTTGAACCAGTGTCACCAAAACATTAGCCTAGGTCTCCAGATTGTTAGATCAATGACACTGTCATTATGCCACCATCTGCCCTCCTCTTTTGCTCACGCCTTCATATTGTTTGCTCATGTTAAGTTGATCTTTATCTATACCCTGCAACACTACATTCTGCACCCTTTCCTTTCCTTCTCCCCTATGTACGCTATGAACGGTATGTTTTGTCTGTATAGTGTGCAACAAACAATACTTTTTACTTTATACCAATACGTGACAATAATAAATCAAATCATAGAATCCCTACAGTGCAGAAGGAGACCATTCGGCCCATCCAGCCTGCACCAACAACAATCCCACCCAGGCCCTATCCCCATAATCCCACTTAGTTATCCTGACATGACAGGACAATTTACCATGGCCAATCCACTTAACCTGCACATCTTTGGGCTGTGGGAGGAAACCCATGCAGACACAGGGAGAATGTGCAAACTCCACACAGACAGTGACCCGAGGCTGGAATTGAACCCGGGCCCCTGGCGCTGTGAGGCAGCAGTGCTAACCACTGTACCACAATGTCGCCCCAAATCATTCTCCCAAAATCCATCAAAAGACCTCCTAATAGAACTCAATGTTTCCCCAAGACCTTTACCACCTGCAGCTTTCTCTCCCTCAAACTCCAGAGGGAGGTGGCGGTGCAGTGGTATGAGTATTCCAGAAGCGGGGCTAAAGCTCTTGGACACAGGTTCAAATCCTACCACTGCAACTGATGGATTTAAATTCAATTAATAAAAGCTTGTCTTGGTAATATTGACCACAAAACCATTGTGGATTGTAGTAAAATCCCATATGCTGTCCCTTGGGAAAGGGAATCTGATGTCCTTACCTGGTCTGGTCTACATGTAATTCCAGATCCACAGCAATGTGGTTGACTCTGAAATGCCCTCTGAAATGGTCGAGCAAGCCACTCAGTTGTAACAAAGGCTACAAAATCCGCAAGGAGGAACGAAACCAGAGAGACCACCAGTATTGGCCTGGGCACCTGAAACGCCAACAGCAAACCCAGCCTTTTGATCCTGCAATGTCCTCCTTACTAATATCTAAGAGGTTGATGCCATAATTTGGAGAGCTGTTCCACAGACTAGTCAAGCAGCAAACTGGCATGATCGGCAAGTTCTGATTCCATGCGTATGACTATGTCCCAGACACTACCAGTCCTGGGTATGTCCTGACCCACCACCAGGACAGAGGTGGTGTTACAGTGATGTCCAGTTGGGAGGAAAGTGTCCTGGGAGTCCTCAACACTGACTCTAGATTCAATGAAGTCTCGTGGCACCAGGTCAGATCTGGGCAAGGAAACTACCTGCTGATTTCCACTTACTGCCCCCCTGCACCCCTTCAGTTGATGAATCAGTACATGTTGAATAGCACTTGAAGGAAGCACTGAGGATGACAAGGGCACAGAATGCAGTCCGAGGTGAGGATTTCAATGTCCATCACCAAGAGTGGTTCGGTAACATCACTACAGACTGAGCTGGCCAGCAGCAAAAGTAAGGAGTCTAACAACACCAGGTTAAAGTCCAACAGGTTTATTTGGTAGCAAACACCACTAGCTTTCGGAGCGCTGCTCCTTCGTCAGGTGAGTGGGAGATCTGCTCACAAACAGCAAACAGGGCACATAATGACTTTATAATCTGTAACCTCACTGCCCAACACCCCACCATTATCATCAATCCTGAAGAGTGCAGGAGGACATGCCAGCCATACCTAAAAATGAGGTGTCAACTTGGTGCCGCTACAACACAGAACTACTTGAATGCCAAACAATGAAGGAGCATGTGCTACACAGAGCTAAACAAGTCCACAACCAATAGACCGGATCCAAGCTCTGCAGTCCTGTCACAACCAATTGTGAATGGTGTTGAACAATTAATCAGAGGAGGAGGCTCCATAAATATCTCCATCCACCATGCTGGGAGAGTCCTGTACATCAGTGCAAAAGATGAAGCATATGCATTTGCAACAATCTTCAGCCAGAAGTGCTGAATGGATGGTCCATCCTAGCCTCCTCCGGAGGTCCTCAGCATCACAGAAGCCACTCTCCAGCCAATGTGATACCAAGAAACAGCTGAAGGCACTGGATACTGAAAAGGCGATGGGCCTTGACAATATTCCAGATAAGATGACCTTTTGGAGTCGGTGCAGGTGCGATGGGCCAAATGGTCTCCTTCTGCACAGTAGGTATTCTACGGAATGCAGAAAATTACCACGGTTTATCCTGTACAGAAGAAGCAGGACAAGCCAACCTGGCCAATTAATGCCCCATCAGTCTACTCTGCCAGCAATAACCTACTCTTTGAAGCTTTAATTCATCTCCTGACCGCATTAAGGCCTTGATCCAAACATGGACAAAGAGCTGAATTGTAAAGGTGAGGTGAGAGTGACTGTCCTTGACATTTGATCAAGTGCGGCATCAACAGGGCCAAGCAAAACTGAAATCAATGGGAACCAGGGGGCAAAGTCTCCAGTGATTGGGAGTAATTCCTAACATAATGCAAGGTGGCTGGTTGTTGGAGGTCAATCATATCAGTCCCAGGACATCTCCACATCAGTTCCTCAGGGTCGTGCCCCAGGCCTGACCATCTTCAGCTACTTCATCAATGACCTTCCCTCCATTATGTCAGACAGATGTGGGAATGTCACCAGTGTGTACCATACAAAGATGCACTGCAGCAACTCACCAAGACTTCTCCAACAGCACATTCCAACCCAATGAGCTTGACCACTCAGGGGGACAAGGGAGCAGATGCATGGGAGCACCACCACTTGCAAGTTCTCTTCCAAGGCACATGCCATCCTTGGAAATATATTGCCTTTCCTTCACTGTCCATGAGTCAAAATCCTGGAACTCTTCCAAACAGTATTGTGGGTGTACCTATCCCACATGGACTGCAGTGGTTGAAGAATGCAGCTCAACACCACCATCTTGAGGGCAATTACAGACTGGCAATAATGCTGGCCCACCTAGCAATACCGCATCCCAAGAATGAACAAAAAAAAATCAACAAGTTTATAACTCATGCTTGACCACCTTTGGAGGCATCTTCTGCTGTTGACATAGATCTATTGCCAAAATTCCACAGGGCAGAAAAAGGCCATTCAGGCCCTGAAGTCTGCTTAACCAATCAATTAGACCATACATGGCTGATCTGTACCTTAAATCCATCTACTCATACACACGCATAGCTTTGAAGACATGTCACCCAGACTTGAAACATTGGCTCTATTCTCTCTCCACAGATGCTGTCAGGCCTGCTGAGATTTTCTAGCATTTTCTGTTTCAGATTCCAGCATCCACAGTATTTTGCTTTTATCTCTACTCACCTTGGCCGTTACCCAAATACCTTTGACCAACAATAATCTATCCAATAAAATAAGCAAAATACTGCAGATGCTGGAATCCGAGCAGAAAATGTTCTGGCAGCATGTCAGGAGAGAAAACAGAGTTAGCCTGCCCACCTCAGTCTTACAATTTTCCACAAATCCCCAGACCTCAACGGTTACTTTTGGTGGGAAATTTCCAGATTCTCACTACCCATGGTGCAAAAAAAAGTGCCTTGACATCACCCCAAAATGGTCAGCTCAACTCCTTTGATCACCTTAATAAAATGATTTTAAAAATACTCAATTTCCCACTTTTCTTTTTGCACATTCATTGATTTCATATTCTGCACTCAAAGAGATAAATGAACAGCACGTAACTGATCCTCTGACAGCCCCTTTTTCAGACCCTGGGACCCAGACAGCTGAAAGCATTGCTGCTAATGGTGGGGTAATGGGCCAGAATTGGGCAGCAGCAGAGATTTTGGACAACTAAAACTCTAGGAGTTAAATAAATACACCTTCAGAGTGACTATTTGCAAACAAATTGCCTAATAGAGGCAATTGCCTTATGCTGATGGAGCAAAACCTATGTGTTTTTTTAAACAAGTCAGAATAGCAAACATCCCCACCCCTTCTGGCTTGTCTTTCTGCAATCCCCCAGTTCAGTTTTACTCTCGACACCAACCTCCAGCACACCAGCTTGCTTCTTCAGCAGTCCACACACACAGGCAGACACAGCTTGAAAACTTGTCCCCAGTCCAGCAGAGATTCAGTGCCCTGCTGCAGCTGCCCGAATGCACTCTCTTCTCAACACTGCATTCAAACCACAGTGCATGTGTTTGCGAGAGCGCTGAGGTAATTAATTATAAACCCAGGAAAGGAGAAGGCTCACAAACCGCGCCAACCAACTCCTCACGTTGACAGCAACGCGGCTCCAGCAACTGGCCGTCCCTCACTACGCCTGCGCCACCGCCGTCTTCCTCGAGTCAATGCGCCTGCGCCGACCTCTTCGTCCGGTCAGTGTGCATGCGCGGACCTCTCCTTCGAGTCTGTGCGCCTGCGCCGACCTCTTCAACCCGCACTGACCTCTTCCCGGGGGAAGTGCGCCTGCGCCGCCCTCAGTGAGCCGGCGTCGCCGTCTTCCCACCTCCTCGTCACTGCGCTTGCGCTGCCTTTGCACACTGGTCACTGCGCCTGCGCTGTTGTTTCAGCCTTCACTTCTCCACCCTGGTCACCGCGCCTGCGCCGCTGTCTTGATCCCACCCGCCCCCCCCGGCCCGATCCCCTGATTACTGCGCCTGCGCTGCCTTCTCACGTGCCGCCGCCCAGCGTCAGCCCGCTCCCTTTCCCCGCCCCTTGCTCACTGCGCCTGTGCCGTCGTCTCTGGTACTGCACACAGAGGGGGCGCCTGACTCACTGTTTACGTCAGATATGTCTGCAGCATCAGTCACCAGATGTGGCCCAGGTACACAGAGACTTAGGGACAAGTCATGCTGGACATTTATTTTCTTAAATAAACGGCAAGAAAATTCATGCAAATCCAGCGCAGTTTAAAGAAATTAGTTACAAAAGCAGAAAAGTGCTGGGAAATCTCAGCAGGTCCGACAGCATCTGTGGAGATGAGAGTTGAACCAACCAAGGGTCATCGAGACTCGAAACGTTGGTTCTTCTCTCATCTCAACACAGATGCTGTCAGACTTGCTGAGATTTTCCAGCATTTTTCTGTTTTTGTTTCAGATTTCAGTATTTTGCATTTATCTAAGAAATTAGTTAATTTACTGAGATCATTCAATTTGCTTCCTAAGGAACTAAAATGTACCAATATATTCATCAAAGTTTATTTATTAGTGTCACAAGTAGGCTTACATTAACTCTGCAATGAAGTTAGTGTTAAAATCCCTTAGTCATCACACTCTGGCACCTGTCCAGGTACACTGAGGGAGAATTTAGCATAGCCAATGCACCTAACCAGCACATCTTTTGGACTGTAGGAGGAAACCAGAGCACCCGGAGGAAACCCATTCAGACATGGGGAGGATGTGCAGATTCTGCACAGACAGTGACCCAAGCCGGGAATCGAGCGCGGGGTCCCTGGTGCTGTGAGGCAGCGGTGCTAACCATGCCACCCAGTTTAGTTTTAAGGAGCTAAAATGTACCAAAATATAATAAGTGTCATCCTTGGTTTCAGTAGATAACAGTCTTGCTTCTTGGGTTTAAATTCCCAATCCCAGAGACTTGAGGATCTCACATATGCTGATATGCCCAGTGCAATACTGAGAGAGTGCTGGACCGTCACAGGTGCCAAAGACACCAAAAGACCAAGGCTCTCTTAAATGAAGATGCAGAATCCCATGACTGCTTAAAAAAGGAAGAGCGTTTATGGAGTGCCTTCTGCAACTGCAGGATGCTGCAAAGTGTTTAACAGCCAATGAAGAACTGTCAGACTGTTGTCACTGTTGATATAATTGGAAACACAACATTCAATTTATCCACTGCAAGATGTACAAATAGTGATGCAATAATGACTCGATAATTTGTTTATTCCAGTGATGTTAATTGAGGGATAAATATTGACCAGGGCATTAAAACAGAAACTTATAGGGTCTGGCAGCATCTGTGGGTAGACTGAGATAGGACACTGGGGCAACTCCCTTGTACTTCGTTGAAATGCTATGGGATATTCTATCACGCTGAAAGGACAGACAACACCTCCGACAGAATAGTCTACTCTTAGTCTGAAACGGGCTGCTTTATTACCTTCTTTACTGAAGTGACAATACTTAAAATGTTCTTTATAAGCTGTAATGCACTTTGGCGAGTCCCAAGGAGCAAAAGGCACGATATAACTGCAAGCCAAAAGAGAAAATGCTGGAAAATCTCAGCAGGTCTGGCAGCATCTGTAAGAAGAGAGAAGAGCTGATGTTTCGAGTCCAGATGACAAAGGATCATCTGGACTCGAAACATCAGCTCTTTCTCGCCTTACAGATGCTGTCAGGCCTGCTGAGATTTTACAGTATTTTCTCTTTTGGTTTCAGATTCCAGCATCCTCAGTAATTTGCTTTTATATAAATGCAAGCCCTTTTGTTTATAAACCAGGGAATATGGGTAAAGACCCCAGCCCCTCCCCTCTCACAAGATGTAACCATAGGCAAAGGCTTCGAGCATTTCAAATGTGAATCATTTACCCAGAGGCACACGCCTGTTACATTGTTCCTCACTTTGACACAAAGACTCCAAGGATTGATGGAATTATGACCTAGACGCTTCATTTGAAGATAAAGCTTTATACAGATAGAGTTAACTGAGAGATGATGTTGCACACATCTCAGGCCCAGCCCTGCTGCTTGCAAACTGATTATGAATCATGAGACTAATATATCGCATCCTGTTGAGCTGGGTAATGATTGACAGTAGTTTAGGATACACCCCCTGAAAGATGCATGATGTCATATGACAACACCACCAGCACCAACAGACCCATGCTACACAGGCACTACACCACAGATACACTTTTAAAAGTTTATTTATTCGTGTCACAAGTAGGCTTACATTAACACTGCAGTGAAGTTACTGTGAAAATCCCCGAGTCGCCACACTCCAGATTCTGTTCGGGTACACTGAGGGAGAATTTAGCATGGCCGATGCACCTAACCAGCCCATCTTTCACACTGTGGGAGGAAACCAGAGCACCTGAAGGAAACCAACGCAGACACAGGGAGAACATGCAGATTCCGCAGTGACTCAAGCCGGGAATGGAACCCGGGTCCCTGGCACTGTGAGGCAGCAGTGCTAACCACTGTGCCACTGTGCCCCCGGGGGTGCAGAGGAGATTTATCAGAATGGTGCCAAGGATGAGGAATTTCATTTATATGGAGAGACTTAAAAACCTTTGAGCAGTGAAGGGTAGAAGATTCAATGATAACAGAAGATGATTGCCACAGTGGTTAGCACTGCTGCTTCACAGCGCCAGGGACCCGGGTTCAATTCCAGCCTTGGGTCACTGTCTGTGTGGAGTTTAATCCGTGCCCTCTGGTTTCTGACCATTCCAGTGTAAGCAGTTTCTCCCTTCTACTCCATCAAAACCTGTGATATTATTGAGCATCTTTATTGAATCACAGAAGCCCTACAATGCAAAAGGAGGCCATTCTCCCCGTGTCTCTGTGGGTTTCCTCCCACAGTCCAAAGCTGTGCAGGTTAACTTGCCCCTTGTAGATGTGTAGATTAGATGGATTAGCCATGGTATATCTGTGGGGTTAGAGGATGGGGTGGAGGTGTTGGCCTGGATAAGATACTTTGTCCGAGGGTCGGTGCAGACTCGATGGGCTGAATGGCCTTCTTTTGCACTGCAGGAACTCTGTGATTCAATGAAGCTACTCAGTGATGGAGTAGTAGGGAGTTATTTATCTTAATGATTTGGATGAGAATTTAGGAGGCATTGTTTGTAAGTTTGCAGATAACACCAAGATTGGTGGCATAGTGGACAGTGAAGAAGGTTATCTAGGGTGGGATCTTGATCAATTGGGCCAGTGGATTGATGAATGGCAGATGGAGTTTAATTTAGATAAATACGAGGTGATGCATTTTGGTAGATCGAACCAGTTCTGGACTTACTCAGTTAATGGTAGCGGAGTGGCGGACCATGCAAAGGTCCGTTGGGTGGGATTTTCTGGTTCTGGGCTGAGAACAGTTGGAAAATCCTGACCGTTGAGTTCCCAGTCCTTCCTTGTTGCAGCCAGGTCTTTGTTATTAGCACTGTATTATCCCATGTGGCTCCTTGTGCTTTGCAGCTCCCATGCTCTTCCGGAGTGAGGGGAGTGGGATGTAGTAACCCCTGCAATGAAGTTACTGTGGAAATCCCCTAGTTGCCACACTCCGGCCCCTGTCTGGACTTGGTTTCTGATCCTCCCAGTGTAAGCAATTTCTCATAGAGTCATAGAGGTTTACAGCATGGAAACAGGCCCTTCGGCCCAACTTGTCCATGCCACCCATTTTTTTTTAACCATTAAGCTAGTCCCAATTGATCGCTTTTGTCCCATATCCCTTTATACCAATCTTACCCATGTAACTGTCTAAATATTTTTTCAAAGACTAAGTTGTATCCGCCTCTGGCAGCTTAATCTAGACACTCATCACCCTCTGTGTGAAATAATTGCCCCTCTAGACCATTTTGTATCTCTCCCCTCTCACCTTAAACCTATGCCCTCTAATTTTAGACTCCCCTATCTTTGGGAAAAGATGTTGACCATCTAGCTGATCTATTATTTTTTAGGCCTTTATAAGATCACCCTTAAATCTCCTTTGCTCCAGGGAAAAAAGTCCCAGTATATCCAGCCTCACCTTATACCTCAAACCATCAAGTCCCAGTAGCATCCTAGTAAATCTTTTCTGCACTCTTTCTAGTTTAATGATATCCTTTCTATAATAGGATGACGAGAACTGTACACAGTATTCCAAGTGTGGCCTCACCAATGTCTTGTTCAACTTCAACAAAGTATCTTAACTCCTGTATTCAGTGTTCTGACCAATGAAACCAAACATGCTAAATGCCTTCTTCACCACTCTGTCCACCTGTGACTCCACTTCGTGACGATTCCCGTGGCGGGTGGGACGAGAAAATTCCCCCCAATATTCCTGATGATGAAGTATTCTTGATCATCATTTTCAAAACAATTTCCCAGTTCTGGGAAATAAAGTGAAGCAAAGTTAGGGAGCTTTTGGGTCACATTGATCAGATATCATCAGGTCTAGAAAAGGATCAACAAAAATTCAATGATAACTTGGAGGAGGACTACATTCAGTGATTTGAAAAAAGGATCTTGCCTGGGTGGATTTGAATAAAAGATTGTCAGGCAAAACAATAATTAAGCCATGGAAGGTTTTCAAAATAATTCAGGTGCAGACTTGACATTAAGTTGATCAATATTGTGTAAATGTTGAAATGCATTAGAGCCCTTTCCCATTGGAAAAAGTGCTACCATGTTTTCAAGACTGAAAAAATTGTTACTTAAGAAGTGTCCTGATCTGGTGAATTAGATGATCACAGCTCTTTAAGTTTGAATAAGATCTGTCTGCAGCTTTAAAAAAAAACATGCTCTTATGAGTGCTTTGATTGACAGAGTATCTGGTGTAGCTGAGGAAAAACTTACCTGTTTTTTTCAGTTTTAATGGATTTCATTTTCTGGAGCTGAAATGGTTTGTTTTGATTGCTGAGGTCACCATGAATGCTTAGCTGAGTTTCAAAACCTCCAAAACTATTTATCTGAGTGTCAGGCTGAGTTGACAGTTTTCAGAGGTTATTAAAGGATTATCTGTCTCTGACCAGGTTAGTTTCTAATAATTTGACCACTTGAGGAAATTTAAACATTTTTTGAGGGAGGGCTTTTTCTATGTGAAGTAGATAGGTCTACAAGATTATAACGTTTAATTGATTTTCATGTCCATTTCAAAGTCACAGCTCCTGAGGTCTGCCCATAGTGGATTCTGGATAAGTGCACATACGAACAAGGAGCAGGAGTAGACCATTCAGCCCCTCAAGCCTGCTCCGCCCTTTAATAAGATCATGGCTGATCTGATAGTACTGCAAATCTGCATTTTGTCTCCCTCCAATAACCTATAACCCACTTACTTACAAAGAATTTATCCATCTCTGCCTCAAAAATATTCAAAGGCTCTGCTTCCTTTACATTTTCAGGGCTAGAGTTCCAAAGACTCATGACCCTCTGAGTGAAAGAAAAATTGCCTCATCCCTGTTTTAAATGTCCCCTTATTTTTAAACAGTAACCCCTGGTTCTAGATTCTCCACAAGAGGAAATATCGTCTCCACATCCACCCCGTCAAAATCCCTCAGGATCTTAAAGGTTTTAATTAAGTCACCTCTTACTCTTTAAACTCGGTAAGAAGTCTCACAAAAAGTCCAACAGGTTTATTTGGAATCACGAACTTTTGGAGCACCGCTCCTTCATCAGGTGAGTAGAGTGTCAATATGCGCGATCTTCTTGGAGATCCTCTCCACTTTGAGCCAGCGGTTTGCAGTGTCAATGGTAGCCATGATGTGGGGATGCCAACATTGGACTGGGGTAAGCACAGTAAGAAGTTTCACAACACCAGGTTAAAGTCCAACAGATTTATTTGGAACCATGAGCTTTCAGAGTCACCTGACTTCTTACTGCGCCTACCCCAGTCCAACACCTGCATCTCCACATCATTTTCTAAACTCCAGCGAATACAAACCTAGCTTGTCTAACTTTTCTCATATGACAACCCAATACCCATTCCAGATATTGCTCTAAACTGTTTCCAAAAATGTGGAGGTTAGGGGGATCAGCAAGGTAAATACGTGGGAGTACGGGGTTGGGGCTGGGATATGATGCCAATCAGATAGTTCACTTAGATGCTCCACATGTTTTTCCCAGGTGTTGCTGCAGACCAACAGATTATTATTGTACACAATACAGTTGTTGAATCCAGCAATTACTTGGTTTGTCAACCTCTGAAAGGTGGCGTAACCTTACCTTGGCACAGGCTGTCTCAGGGTTACAAAAGCAAATATTTGTTCATCTTGATCTGTTGGTGGAACTTGCCAATAACTTTTAATCAAATCCATCTTGCTAGCAAAGCCTGAATTTCCAGTTCCATTAATGCAATCCTCAAGTTGGGTACCGTGGAACCCTGCATTGCGGAAGGATGCCCACATCTCACAATCGAGTGAAACAAAATGAACCAAATCAAAGTAGCTGGAGTCCTCCAATCATACTGGTACCAAAACCTGATGAATCATTTAGTCTCTGCATTGATTACAGGAAAGTTATCACTGTGACAAAAACTAACTCTTATTCAGTTACAGTGACGCAGCGGTTAGCACTTTTGTCTCACAGTGCCAAGTACCCGGGTTTGATTCTGACCTTGGATGATTGTCTGTGTGGAGTCTGCACATTCTTCCCATGTCTGTGTGGGTTTCCTTTGGGTACTCCGGTTTCCTCCTACAGTTCAAAGATGTGCAGGTTAGATGGATTGGAAGGTCTGGAATTTTAATTCATAGAATCATAGAAACCCTGCGGTGCAGAAGAGGTCATTTGACCCATCACGTTTGCACCAATTTTCTGACATAATATCTTACCCAGGCCCTCTCCCCTACCCTATCCCTGTAACCCCACACATTTTCCATGGCTAATCCATCAAAACTACACAATATGGGATACTAAGGGGCAATTTAGCATGGCCAATCCGCCTAACCTGCGTATATTTGGACTTTGGGACGAGACCGGCGCACTTGGAGGAAACCCACACAGATACGGGGAGGATGTGCAAACTCCACAGTCACCCAAGGCTGGATTCGAACTCAAGTCCCTGGAGTTGTCCCGCTTCAGGAACAAGTTCAGAAATATAAGGACCACAATTTCAGTTGTCTAACAATTTGAGCACTGCTCTTCTGAAAGAGTGGAATAAACATTAATTGCTTTCCACACTAAAACACTATGCAAAATAAAAGAACATGTGTCCTTAACCACCCTGGCTTCATAGCCACGTTGTCAAATGAGTTAAAATATCTCTCAACTTTGTCTTTGGTGAATTTCGATGCAAGGTGAATATTCTTTATTCAGTCAAAGCTTGGAGTGGGATCCAACATCATACAAACTGTTAGCCTCTCTTTTACTCTGTAACCTCAGCTTTGCTTTGTCTGACTGACTTCTTTCTCTCTATGAAACTCTCTTTCCTTATTGCTTTCCTCCCATGTAAACGTCTCTCTCTGGAGGTTCAAGTTCAAGCCTTCACATTTCCCTTCCTTTCTCTTCTTCAATTTGAAATTCCTTTTTCCATCTCAAGCTGCTTTATCTGAAATTGAATTCTAGCCAACTCGACCTGTATTCTACCTCAGTCAGGCATTACATGCAGCAATCCCAGTTGCTCTGCAGGACAGCATGGTGGCACAGTGGGTTAGCACTGCTGCCTCATGGTGCCAGGGACCTGGGTTCGATTCCCAGCTTGGGTCATTGTCTGTGCGGAGTCCGCGGGTGTTCCAGTTTCCTACCACAGTGCGAAAGACGTGCTGGTTAGTTGCACTGACCGTGCTAAGTTCTCCCTCAGTGTACCCGAACAGGCACTGGAGTGTGGCAACTAGGAGATTTTCATGGTAACTTCATTGCAGTGTTAATGTAAGCCTACTTGTGACGAATAAATAAACATTTGATTACTTCAATTATTTCTGCTATACACTGAGGGAGAATTTAGCATGGCCAATGCACCTAACCAGCACGTCTTTCAAACTGTGGGAGGAAGCCGGAGGAAACCCACGCAGATACGGGGAGAACATGCAGACTCCACACAGACAGAGACCCAAGCTAGGAATCGAACCCTGGTCCTTGGCGCTGTGAGGCAGCAATGCTAACCACTGCACCACCGTGCCGCCTTGATCGCTCTGCTGCTTATTGTATTGAAAAACTGTGCTTGAACATTCCCAAAATATTCCCATCCTCAGCTAAACCAGATGTCGGTTTGAAATGGATGATGAGTCAACACCTCAGTGACAGGAAATTGGAGGGTGAGGTAATTCAGGGAGCTGTGATGCAGTTCCCATCAGCTATCTGAGGCAGCATTAGCAGACGGCTGGAAGCAATTTACATGTCAATTTACTCAACCAAACAATGACAGATAGAACGGTGGGGTGTAAATATATATATTTTATATTCAACTTGATGCATGGATTGAACTCTCTATTAATAATTCCTGTTGCCTTGGTGCTCGCTGACCTATGATTACCAGTCAGTCAATGCCTCAATTTTAAAATTACCTCCTTCTTTCCAATCCCCTTCATGATCTTACCCCTCCCTACTTTTACAACCTGCTGCAGACGTACAACCCCACAAAGGATATTATTAAACTAGAAAGGATGCAGAAAGGATTTACGAGGATGCTACCAGGACTTGATAGTTTGAGTTATAAGGAGAGGCTGGATAGACTGGGACTTTTTTCCCTGGAGCGCAGGAGACTTCGGGGTGATCTTATAGAGGTCTATTAAATAATGAGGGGCATAGATCAGCTAGATAGTCAACATTTTTTCCTGAAGGTTGGGAATCTAAAACTAGAGGACATAGGTTTAAGGTGAGAGGGGAGAGATACAAAAGGTCCAGAGAGGCAATTTATTCTCACAGAGGGTGATAGTGTCTGGAACCAGCTGCCAGAGGTAGTAGTAGAGGTGGGTACAATTTTGTCTTTTAAAAAGTATTTAGACAGTTACATGGGTAAGATGGGTATAGAGGGATATGGGCCAAACGCAGGCAATTGGGACTAGCTTAGTGATTTAAAATAAAGGGCGGCATGGACAAGTTGGGCAGAAGGGCCTGTTTCCACACTGTAAACCTCTGTGACTCTAGAACTAACCCTCTGAGATATCAGCGCTCCTCAAATTCTGACCTCTTGTACTTCCAGATTTGTCTTCACTTCACCATTGGCAGTGATGCTCTCAGCTGACACAGCCCTAAGCTCTGGCATGTCCTCTCTAAGAAGTCTAACAACACCATGTTAAAGTCCAACAGGTTTATTTGGTAGGTTTGCTACCAAATAAACCTTTTGGACTTTAACCTGGTTTTGTTAGACTTCTTACTGTGTTTACCCCAGTCCAACGCCGGCATCTCCACATCATGTCCTCTCTAAGCCATTCCATTTCTTTCAAGATGATTCTTAAAACCTACCTCTTCAAGTGTATTTATTAGTGTCACACAATACATTAACACTGCAATGAAGTTACTGTGAAAATCCCCTAGTCGCCACACTCTGGCACCTGTTTGGGTACACTGAGGGGCAATTTAGCATGGCCAATGCACCTAACCAGCACGTTTTTTGGACTGTGGGAGGAAACCAGAGCACCTGGAGGGAACCCACGCAGACACGGGGATAACATGCAGACTCCACACAGACAATGACCCATTCAGGGAATCAAACCCGGGTCCCTGGAGTTGTGAGGCAGCAGTGCTAACCACTGTACCACCATGCCGCCGAACCAAACTTTGTGCTTGTTCTAATATACCCTTACGTGACTTGGTATCAAAGATTGTTTGATCACTCCCCTGTGAAGTGCAGTAGGAAGTTTTATATATATATGTATCCTGATCGTTGATGGTGTTGCGAAAACAGACTACAAATACCTGCAGTCCCTATAATTTCCTAGCTGGTGCAATGATATATGTATTCAATCTTGAAGACATCACAGCTTGTCTGTCACAGAATGATTCACATCAGCTTTCCGACAATAACTGCTATCTTAGAGCAAATATTAAATTTGGTTTGCAGGTTTCCCATTCCATTTGAAAACACATTAAAATTCCTCTATAAACCTATGGTAACATAATATATGAGTTCCCGCAGTACTCATTGAACACATAATTCAGGCTCTAGGTAAAAATATCAACTCCAAGGCTGCTTTATAATAGCTATTTTCAGTGTTAAGGATATCAAAACTTTATCTCTCATGCTATTTTATTGTGCTATGACCATGATGCCCAGTTTATCTAGCCCAACACCGCAAATCACATGGGCAGCACGGTCGCACAGTGGTTAGAACTGCTGCCTCACTGCGCCAGGGACCCGCGTTCAATTCGGCCTTGGGTGACTGTGGAGTTTGCACGTTCCCTCCTTGTCTACATGGGTTTCCTCTGGGTGCTCTGGTTTGCTCCCACATTCCAAAGATGTGCAGGTTAGGTGCATTGGCCATGCTAAATTGCCCATTAACGTCCAAAAATGTGTAGGTTAGGGTGATTAGTGGGGTACATATGTGGGGTTACAGGAATATGGCCTGGGTGGGATGTTCTGTCAGAAAGTCGGTGCAGATCTGATGGGCCAAATGGCCTCCTTTTGCACTGTAGGAATTCTATGATTCTATCTCACAATACTGACCAAAGATAGTAAATTCATCCATGGATCACACCATTAGTTTCAAAGTTTAATTCACACACCAAAATGACCAATTATTTACCTTCCACTGCTGTTAGACCTGGAATTAAAACGATTTTAACTAGGCCTCTTTCAATAAACTCAGAATGATTGACTTACTATATTGTCACAGGACTGGTTATCTCGAGACCAGGGTAATACTCTGGGGACCCTGGTTCGAATCCCACTAAGGATGATGGTGAAATTTGAATTCAAATCTGGAATTACAATTCTCAGGATAACTATTGTCTATTGTTGTGAAGACCCATCTGGTTCACTAATGTCCTTTAGGGAAGGAAATCTGCCGTCCTTACCTGACCTGGCCTACATGTGACTCCAGACGCACTTCAGCAATGTGGTTGACAGTGACCCAAGCCGGGAATGGAACCCGGGTCCCTGACGCTGTGAGGCCCAATGAAAGGGCACAATATTATTTGGACACTTGAATATTTTTAAAGAAGGTCATTAATTCACCTTGGACTGTCAACAAGCATACCTTTTCTAAGAAATCATCTGAGAAGCATACTACGTAAATGCCCTCTGGATTGGCCTCAGTTCAAGGGACGGGCAATAAATGCTGGCCCACAACCAGTGACACTCACAATGTGTGAATGAATAAAAAACACACACAGTTGTACTACTGAAGAATAACTATCCCTTTAAACAAAAACCCAGCACTTGCACATACACACGCACACAAACAAAGGACAAACAGCTAGGCTCTCTGCGGAGATGGGCTTTGGAGGATAGGCGTTATAACATAAAAGATAAAGTTTGCAGGGTTTCAATGCTGTCAATCTGGAGCTCCCTCATATGAAGATGTAATGAATGTCTGGAGGCTTTCACGAATAGAGCTTTGGCATAGCTGGATCAATCCTCTCATCTCAGCTTTTTCGGTTTCCTGCAGACAAACTATACTCAAATAAGGATTTTCTGGCTGCAGGTTAATAACCACACATGGAATTTTAGCAAGGCAGGGAGAGAGCAAATTAGGGCAACCTTCCTTCTCAATTTATCCCCCAAAACACACTGAGTTCAAAAGCAACAAATCAGAAAGTTAAAGTTTGCCTCTTGTCATATGATTTCCTGTAAATCATTAGCCTTTGCCAGTTCTTCCCCCAACAATTAAAGTGATTGCAGTTCAAAACAGAGAAACGACCTTCCCTCTCAAGTAGTATGCTGCTCAGATGATTTCTTAGAAAAGGTATGTTTGTTGACAGTCCAAGGTGAATTAATGACCTTCTTTAAAAGAATTCAAGTGTCCAAATAATATTGTGCCCATTCACCGGGCCTCACAACGTCTGGGGCCCGGGTTTGATTCCCGGTTTGGGTCACTGTCTGTGCGGAGTCTGCACTTTCTCCCCGTGTCTGAGTGGGTTTCCTCTGGGTGCTCTCCCACAGTCCGAATGTAAGCCTACTTGTGACACTAATAAATAAACTTTAAACTTTAATTTTTATGTCTTTCTGTGTCCTCGTTCAGGTTTTTACTTGGAAGTTTCACCGTCTTCCAAATCCTGGGCTTGGATTTGATCATTTTGCCCAGTGACTGCATTTTGATTTGGCATTCCAAGTGTGTGCAGTGTACCCAAATCCCCAAGACAAATCAATACCTTTCAGTCTGCTGCATTGATGGAATATTATTCTTCTTCTTACACTTTTGATCAGTACGTTCCTCAAATCATTTTGAAGAGGAAGCTTTGTGGAGGTGAAATTTATAACTGTATCTTTCCAAAAGAGTGTGGTTCTTCTTCAGGTAACAGCTACCAGACGATAAAAGAATATTTATACACTCAGACACAGGAACATGAATGGCCATTTGCAACAAATATATGCTTTTTCAACACTTATTTTTTTGCATCGATACATAATCAGCAGGGTGTTGGGGTGAAAAAGGGCTTTTCAGATCTTCAAAGTACAGCATTGTATGTGGGCGATGCAATTATCGGTTGACATGTGGAGTTCAGCTTGTTAGGTCTGAGGATTCAAGGGATTTATACTTTGATTTGCCTCATGATAGAACTTTCATGTTATAGACAGATTCTAGACAGACATGTTACAGATCTTTAGAATAAGCATTCACTGTTTCTAAGGTGGAGTGTTCTTTTTAAGTAGTAACGCCTTGCTGCAGGAGACGGTTTTTGACGTAGTGCGGTCACTCTCAACGAACCAGACTGCTCACAATCTTGCCACCCGATTTGATCTTGAGATGAACCTCTGATCCACATCTTCTACATCACTAACACCACTTACTTTTACCTCCTTAACATCACCCCACTCCCCCCTCCCCCCCCCGCATCTCCATCCTCCTCAATTCATCTGCTGCTGAAGTGCTCATCCATGCCTTTATAACCTCTTAGTTCTATTATTCTGTGTCTGTGTGGCACGGTGGGCCAGTGGTTAGCACTGCTGCCTCACAGCACCAGGGACCCGGGTTCAACTCTGGCCTCGGGTCACTGTTCGTGTGGAGTTTGCACGTTCTCCCTGTGTCTGCATGGGTTTCCTCCGAGTATTCTGGTTTCCTCCCACACGCCAAAGATCATAGAATCATAGAATCCCTACAGTGCAGAAGGAAGCCATTTGGCCCATCGAGTCTGCACCGACCACAATCCAACCCAGGCCCTATCTCCCCAGGCCCTATCCCCATAAACCCACGCATTTGCCCTAGCTAGTCCCCCAACACTAAGGGGCAATTTAGCATGGCCAATCAACCTAACCCGCACATCTTTGGAGTGCGGGTTAGGTTGATTGACCCTAGTGTCAGGGGGATTAGCAGGGTAAATGTGTGGGGTTACGTGAATAGGGCCTGGGTGGGATTGTGGTCAGTGCGGACTCGGCGGGTTGAATGGCTCCTTCTACACTGTAGGGATTCTATGGATTCTATAGCCTATGCTCTCTGTACCAGGTTCCTATCTTGCTCACTGGGTACACGTGGGTACACTGCACATGCTTGGTATGCCTGCAGTCACTGCAGTCCATAACCATAGGCTCACCCAAATCTCTGCCTATCGTAACTTACACTAAGTTCTATTGACCCATCACCTCTGTGCTCGCTCATCAACAGTGGTTCCAGGTTTGGCAATGCCTCAGATTTCTTTTACTCATCCATAGCATGTCGGCATTGCTGGCAAGGACAGCATTTATTGCATGTCCCAACTTGCTCTTGAGAAAGTGGTGTTGCAAATATTAAAGGCACGATCTTACCGCTCGCCGCGCCAGTCAATCACGTGGTGGCGATCTCCGCAGAGATGATCGGAGTGGTGGGGGACCTCTGTAAGAGCGGTGATCGGGCTTGGGGTAGAAACTTTACAGGGGTGGTGATTGGGGTGATGGGGGATTCAGCAGGGGTGGCAATCGGGGAGGGAAGGGAACTGTGCAAAGTGGGCAATCGGGGGAGGAGACAGGTGGACAAGCCACGATTTCTGTGGGGGGGGGAGGTTGGCACAGGGGGGAGGGGGAATACGGTCCTGATATCTGCGGGGAAGGGGCGTAGGCAGGGGTGGGGGGGAGAAGCAGGAGATCTCCCAATACACTGGGAGATCGGGGTGCCTGCGCAGTGGTGTCCCAAGAGCTCAGTAGCTGGCTTCACCAGTGAGAATAGGCTCCATCCACCCCACCCCCAATGGTGAGAATTGCATCCTGTCTCTTTTTTTGCACTAAGTGCCATAAGGTTGTGACTCGCCACTTGCCAGAAAAAAAGGCACAATTCTCTCCCATTTTCCCGGCTCGTTTGGCACTTCAAATTTATTTCATAAAATTCCGCCCTAAGTGTCTCATTCTCATGTTCAAAACCCTTCCTTATCTCTGCAACTTCCTCCAGCCAGATAACCCTCTGGGATCTCTGCATTCCTCCAATTCTGTCTTTTGCATACCTCCAGTTTTCCAAGACCTCACTATTGGCTGCCACTGCTATCAAAACTAAAGCCTGTGTTCTTTCTGTCCTTAGCCTCATGTCTTCCTTTCTTTCAAATGTTTAGTCATTTTTCCCATAAAAGATGCCATGTTCTCTGCTCCCAATACTAAAAGGTGAAGTTGCCACTGTCCCAGATGACGAAAGGCTTCTTTCCACTTTGTGGGGGAGGGCTGACTGGTGGTGATTTAAACTGAGGATCACCACACCACAGGCAAGGTCGAGTCTGAATGAATAACCTCAGCTGGTATGGGAATTGAACCTGGGCTGTTGGCTTTGCTCTGCATCACAAACCAGTTGTCCAGCCAACTAATCTAACCCAATCCCCTCCCAGTGCTACCTGAGAAATGATGTGGAGATGCCGGCGTTGGACTGGGGTGGGCACAGTAAGAAGTCTCACAGGTTAAAGTCCAACAGGTTTATTTGGTATCACGAACTTTCGGAGCGCTGCTCCTTTCTCAGGTGAGTCACTCACCTGATGAAGGAGCGGCGCAGCAGCAGGTTTATTTGGTATCATGAGCTTTCAGAGCGCTGCTCCTTCATCAGGTGACCTGATGAAGGAGCAGCACTCTGAAAGCTCGTGAGACCAAATAAATCTGTTCGACTTTAACCTGGTGTTGTGAGACTTCTTACTGTGCCCTATTTCAGAAAGGAATTCAATTCTCCACCCATTCTGCACATAAAGAAGTTTCTTCTCACCCCTTTTTCCTCTTTGAGTGATGATACAACTTTAAATTGATGAGTCTTTCTCACTTAATGTTCGACCAGAGAACAGAGTCTTTCACTCTTCCCTTTAGCTGAATCCTTCATAACTTTATGTCAATAGACCTCCATTAGATTTCTGGCTGCTTGCTCCGTCTTTAACAGGGTGTTTAAACCCATTGTGTTTTTCTAAATCAGAGCTGGGAGTGCTCCCAACTGGAGTTACTATGGCAACATGACCTGATTGAACAGCACTGCTGAATCATAGAACATAGAACCTTGACATTGCAGAAGGAGACCATTCAACCCATCGAGTCTGCACCAACTCTCCGCCAGAGCATCCCATTCAGGCCCTATCCCGGTAACCCCATTATTTACCCCCTAATCTATATATCTTGAGACATTAAGGGATAATTTAGCATGGCTAAACCACCTAACCTGCACATTCTTGGAGTGTGGAAGGAAACTGGAGCACCCGGATGAAACCTACACAGACACGGGGAGAACATGCAAACTCCACACAGACTGTCACCCAAGGCTGGAATTAAACTGGGTTCTTGTGAGGCATGATGTGGAGATGCCGGCGTTGGACTGGGGTAAGCACAGTAAGAAGTCTCACAACACCAGGTTAAAGTCCAACAGGTTTATTTGGTAGCAAATACCATAAGCTTTCGGAGCAATGCTCCTTCGTCAGATGGAGTGGTCTCTGTTCTCAAACAGGGCACAGACACAGAAATCAAATTACAGAATACTGATTAGAATGCAAATCTCTACAGCCAGCCAGGTCTTAAATGCACAGACAATGTGGGTGGAGGGAGCATTCAACACAGGTTAAAGAGATGTGTATTGTCTCCAGACAGTACAGCTTGTGAAATTGTGCAAGTCCAGGAGTCAAGCTGTGGGGGTTACTGATAATGTGACATAAATCCAACATCCCGGTTTAGACCGTCCTCATGTGTGCGAAACTTGGCTATCAGTTTCTGCTCAGTGACTCTGCGCTGTCGTGTGTCGTGAAGGCCGCCTTGGAGAACGCTTACCTGAAGATCCAAGGCTGAATGCCCGTGACTGCTGAAGTGCTCCCCCACAGGAAGAGAACAGTCTTGCCTGGTGATTGTCGAGCGGTGTTCATTCAGCAGTGTTGCATTGTCTCACATTTAAATAACTTCTGACATCTCCCTTCCAAACAGCACTGTGGGTATACCTACACCTCAGGGACAGCAGCGATTCAAGAAGGCTGCTCACCACCACCATCTCAAGGGCAATTAAGGATGAGCAGTAATGTTTAAAAAAATGTTTCGCTCCATCCTTAAAGTTGTGAAGCTAATACTCAGAGTGGGCCGGGCAAATCCACTCCTTGCTTGCTCCAAAAACCAAATTCAAAATCCAATTGAATCCTGTTCATGATCCCCACATGGGAGACAAACAAGATCGAAGCTGACAGGATAAGGCACCTTGGCCTTGATCTGACCCTTGATCTTAGCCGAAATGCCGAGGTGAGCAATAAATGCTGGCTTTGCTAGCGACGCCCGCATCCTTAGAAAGAATTTTTTAAAATGGAATTGGATCCAGTGGTGGCAAAGTCAGAGAGTCATAGAGGTTTACAGCATGGAAACAGGCCCTTCGGCCCAACTTGTCCATGCCGCCCTTTTTTTAACCACTAAGCTAGCCCCAACTGCCCATGTTTGGCCCATATCCCTCTATACCCATCTTACCCACGTAACTGTCCAAATGCTTTTTAAAAGACAAAATTGTACCCACCTCTACTACTACCTCTGGCAGCTTGTTCCTGACACTCACCACTCACAGTGTTTGACACATTACATTCCTGCTGTCTGGAGGCACTTCCTCACACAAAAGGTAATGGAAATCTGGAATGCACTCCCCCAAAAAGCTGCTGACACCAGGGATCAATTGACATTTCAAAACTGGGATTGATAGATTTTTATTGGGTTCAGCTGTTAAGGATTATGGAATTAAGACAGTTCGATGGAGTTAAGATACACATCCGCCATGATCCAATTGAATAACTAAACAGACTCAAAGGGCTGAATGGCCTCATGTACCAATGTTCCTCTGTGGTGGGCCATTAGCTGCAACCGCACTCTCGGACACAGATTTATTTCATTTCCTGTGGGGGTGGATGGGGGTTGATTGCAATAGCCAAGTGACTAAAGTTTCCTGTTCTTGAAACGCAGTTACCAGATAATGTCTGTAGATAAAGAGACGTGGGAGAAAGGAATAGAAGGATATGCTGATAGGGCGAGATGTGGTAGATGTGGGAGGAGGCTTGGTGCGGAGCAGAAACACTGACATGGAGCACTTAGATAGAACTGGTGTTCCTAATGCTGCAATTTCAATGTTAATTCCATGTCTGCAAAAATGATCAGCCAGCTATTTATTTTGGATGTAAATAAGTGAGCGTAGCAGATATTTGGCAATTACAAACTGAGTGTCTATTCTTGTACTGCAGAAAACTCAACTTAAACAAGTCAGGTTTGGTACAAAATATGAACCCCAGTGAGAAACTGGTCTCACGTTTCCTGTCATGTACCTTAAGCAAAACTGCGTGTAACTGCGATATGGATAAATAAGGGGCAGCACGGTGGCACAGTGGTTAGCACTGCTGCCTCACAGTGCCAGGGACCCGGGTTCGATTCCTGGCTCGGGTCACTGTCTGTGTGGAGTCTGCATGTTCTCCCCATGTCTGCGTGGGTTCCTTTCGGGTTCTCTGGTTTTCTCCCACAGTCCAAAAGATGTGCTGGTTAGGTGCATTGAATTTGACTTGATTTATTATTGTCCCATGTATTAGAATACTGTGAAAAGTATTGTTTTTTTGTGTGCTTTACAGACCAAGCATACTGTTCATAGAAAAGGAAATGAGTGCAGAATGTAGTGTTACAGTCATAGCCAGGGTGTAGAGAAACATCAAATTAATGCAAGGCATTCAAAAGTCTGGTGGCAGCAGGGAAGAAGCTGTTCTTGAGTCGGTTGGGACATGATCTTAGACTTTTGTACCTTTTTCTTGACGGAAGAAGGTGGAAGAGAGAATGTCCCTCATTCTCCCTCAGTGTACCCGAACAGGCGCCCAGAGTGTGGCGACTAAGTGATTTTCACAGTAACTTCATTGCAGTGTTAATGTAAGCCTACACGAATAAAAAGAAACTTAAAATAGAACTGTTTTAAGAGGACATTTTTGATCTGATATCCATCTTTCAAAAATGCATTTCCTTGGTTTGCCTGGTGCTCTGCACAACTGCGAACATTCAGAGGACTGTGTGCAATGCGTCTGGATTAAATGCACCACGCTGGTGATGTAAAAAAAATGCTGTGTCGGATAACTGGGGGAAAGAAACATGACACAGAATTCTTCAGGAGTTGCTGCTGGGTGGTGTCAGGTTGGAAGAAAATCTGTCTTGTTCCCCCCCCACCCCTCCCGCAAGCTGCTGCTTTTGCTGGTCAGATCCCGAGCAATGTCCCCCAAAACTGGGACTGGTGTTATTAAATGGGTCATGCTAATTGCAATGTGAAACCACCGCCAGTCTCCCGGTCCTGTCTGCCCCTGAAGGTGGACATTATGTGAATGGCTCAGGTTATGCCCTGGGCGCTTTTTTTCTCTCTCTCCAAATTCACAGGGACTGCGGCTGCAAGCGCAAGGATGCTGCTTTGCATCATGCTGACTCATGGACTGGTGTCCTCCACATTTATATCCAATCAATAATTCTCCCCCCGCCTTCCCTTCCTTCTTACACGTCCCAGGATGGCTGTCTGCAGGGTAAAATATCAAGAGACCTTCCCCCTGAGTTGCTGGCAGAGAGACATGCATGTGTATATGTAACAGTGCCTGGTGAGGTTGCAGACACTGTTTTATAGAGAAATATAAGTGTCCCTGAGTGTTCACACCCAGGTAATGTAACAGAGGAGAGGCATTCTTGTTATTTTGCACACAGCCACCCAGGATGATAGCAGCGGCGTTCCTGGTGCTGCTTAAGCCCTACAGTGTCCAGTGCATCTTGCTGCTGCTGCTGCTTGTGCTGGGCACCATCGCTACCATCTTGTTCTTCTGCTGCTGGCATCGCAAACTCCGCAAGGCTCGCCACCCCATCAAGGTCTCTGAGCTCGGGCCGCTCCAGGAGTCGAGGTGAGTG